>NC_041381.1:438213567-438238031 GCF_002162155.2 Triticum dicoccoides
AGGGGGAGGCAGTGCGCTGGTGGGCTGGCTAGGGGCCAGTTGGCCCAAGGCCCAGAGGGAGGCACGGGGGTTTGCCCCTTTTTGTGTGTGGGTGTGTGTGTTTTTCTTTTTATTGTTTTCTGTTTTCAATTAAGTTTCCTTTCATGTATTTATCTTTAGTTTTCTAAAATATAAACCTAGCCCCAAAATTAGTATTATTACTTAGGCTACTGCCCTAATTAATTTGTCACAATAATAAAATAGGTTTGTATTTTTTTATTTAAAGGCATTCAATAATTGTTTTAGTCGCCGTTTTATTCACCGAAAAGCATTTAAATAGTTTTACGAAATGTTGGGTCAGCACCATAATTGGTTATGGAATATTTGCCATACTCTGAACATTTTTGTTCTGACACCTGAGAACTTTTTTTTAACTTTGTTTTGAAATTTGAATTTTGAACCGTTTTGAATCTAAACGAGATTAGAAACAGTAAAAATGATGATGTGGCATCATTAGCCAAGAATTACTGTAGCTTAATTATCCAGACGTTACATCCTCCCCTGGCCTGCACGTCGGGGACACAGCCGCCCCTTTTTCTATCCCCCAGTCGCCTCCCGCCCCATTTCCCCCCGCCCTAGCAGCCGCCACCATTTTTCTCGGCCACGGTGCTGTCCGGCATGGCCGCTGGCCCGCCCCTACCCTTGTCATAGCCCCCGTTTTCTCGGACCTCTCGTGCTGTCCAGCCCCAACCGTATGATTTCGGTGCATCTGGTCACCAGATTTGGAGCGGATCCGTCTGGATTTGAGTGCACCCGCCTGCCGGAGGCTGCGCGATGCCATTGACTTGCCAGGTACCGGACCGCACAGGTATTGACTCCGCCTATAGCCGCTTGGATCTATCCCGTCACCGGTTCGCCGACAAATACACAAACTTCGTCGCCCGGGCTCGATGCTGGCCCAAAGTCTCGTCGGCGCACCGTTCCGCTCATAAAGTGTGACAACTGTCCATGGAACGTCGTGAGCCACGTGTCTACAATGCCGGAACATCCCGGATGGGTGTTCGTCAAGTGCAAGTATGTGCTAGTTTTAGCTTCGCTTATGCTCCCGGATTCGACGCATTTTTTATAGCTCTTTGATAATACTGATTTTTTTTGTGTAGGATGTGTGCAATTTTTGGTTTTGGAAAGAAGAATACATCGATCTCTTGATAGAACAAAATTTGATAGATGTCCATGCACTTGTTCGTAGAATAGAGGCTAGAGATGAGACTAGATGTGAAGAATGAACATCTACTTCTTTAGAATTGAAGACGAAAGAAGTATGTATGATCGAGAATCTACGGATCAACAATAAAGGCATCGAGAAGATACTAAGCCAACTTCTGGGAGCAGTTAGGGAAGTTGGACATGTTTTAAAATGGCTACTTGTGTTCTTGTTTTCTATAGTCTTACTATTCTTGTTAAGATTTGGTGAACGTACTCCAATGTATCAAAAAATCGTTGATGAAATAATATAAGAAATGACGCCAAAAAATAAATGTGTGCATGATCCGGTCAAAGATGCAGCCACGCATTGGGCGCACGGCCAGCGAATCCTTGAAAATGGGTGGACGCCGCCTCATTGCACCTAAACAAACGAAAACCGGATAAAACGAACGTATGTTTGGGGTCATGTGATTTGATTGGAGTTGCCCTTAAGGCCCATTCAGGTGCATGCATCGTATTCCTTTTCTCCTAATGTTGGGTGCGTGTATCAGATGTGGATATTGTATGGTCCCTTTCCATACAAAAAGGTATGGATATGGTCCAGTATATGTCACTGTCAGTTTTCCCTTTAGATGATTGCTATCATTTTTTAATTTTTTTCAAGAGTATGCCAATGGCATACCTTACTTTTATAGAAGGCAGAAAATATTTACAAGAATTTGTGTAGGATGCGAACATCCCCACAAGGTACAACTCCACCAACACCCAAGAAAAGCAAAAGCCTACTCTTATGAGGTGATTGCTATCATCGCTACAGGCTTATGAGGTATGCCAGTGTCTTGCAAAGATGATACTTAATTTGTTCAACTTCATTAGCATAATCAGACGCATCCATACCCAGATGTTGGTATAATCAAGCAACCTCCTCTCTGGCTCTCTCTCCCACCCCACGCTCACCGGATGTGGATCATGTGATCCATTGTCACCAACTTGGTCGTAATAACATCTTACTCTCTCTAAAGAAATACTCCTCAAAGAGTGTTTAGATCACTTTACATTATAAGCTGGAGCTAGTACATATCTACTCCCCCGGTTCCATATTACTCGTCGGTGATTTAGTACAAAATAGTACTAAATCAACAACGAGTAATATGGAAAGGAGGAAGTATTTTGGAACTCATCCTATATATCGGTTAGCCGCTACAATCATGTTTGTTTTCATGGTTTAAATACTGGAAATATGCACACACAAAAATCCTAGCAAACGAAACAAAAAGGAGAATTAGGAGAGAAGTTGTAGTCGGCCGACGTGCTCTGCTCAACTTATCCTGGCTACCATCTCCAGTTCTGCCATTTTTTAATTTCTGCCCTCGGCTGTCCTGTGCGGCCTTCGCGCATCCAAGTTAAACCAACGTGCATGCTGACTAGGTTTTGCTAGCTTTCCTCTAAAGTCATCCTGCTGGCCCCGACAGCACGAAGGATTTTTTAAGTAGTTCTGAGCAGATAAGATAATGTTGCTGGCTTAGATAACTAAGATAAGATGTCCTTTGCATCCTGCCTGAGTAATTTGATAATGCCTCTAGTTTTTGCAAAGGCACAAATTTCGGTGAGCTATAGTGCGCATGGTTTGACTAGCTCTATTTGAAACACGCTCCCGTCCACTTTATAAATAAAACACAAGTTAAAATACACAGTCGAATGATACAAGGTAGTTAGTAAGCTCACTGACTACGTTGCCGAAAGGAAACATAGAAAGGTCTGACCATAACGTCAACAATACACCTAGTTCACTAAGCTCCACAACAACGCCCTCAAGAGGGAAAACAGCACAAAGCGTCGCTGTTGCCGAGTCAAAATAGACTCAAACAACGGTGATCTTTTAGAGGAAAGCGGCACCCGCCGGCATCGCCGCCAAAGCGTAGAACTTTTGCTTGGCAGCTCAACCGTGTCGCCATGAAGCACCTAGGACAACCGCGATGAGCACAAGCCTCCAGATCCGGATATGGGCATTGTCATTGCCAACGAGAAAGAGAGCCCAAGCCACCCGTTGCTACACCGCTCGCCACCCAAATGACCAAGAGGCATAGCCACCATCACCGCCATGGAGCTCGCCGGAGAGCGAACCATGCGGAACGCCATTCGGGGCCACCACCCCAACATTCATGTGCCGATACACCACTAATCATCCACATCACAACGCATCCACCACACTAGAAAGAGCATAAGGCATCTTCTTCCACTCCTAGTCCCGCATTAGCCGTCGGGTCTGGGTCAACACCTCCAGGTAGGAAGTTGATAACCCACAAGTATAAGAGATCACAACAGTTTTTGAGGATAGAGAATTCAACCCAAATTTATTGATTCGACACAAGGTGAGCCAAAGAATATTTGTAAATATTGGAAGTTTAGTTGTCAATTAAACCAACACCTGAAGACTAAATATCTGCAATGGGATGATCAGTAGCATAGTAATATGATAGATTGATAATAGTGGCAAGAATAGCAACAGTAACGGCAACAGTAACAGTAGCAGTTTATAATGATTGTAACAGCAGCAGCAACATAGTAACTTAACAAAGATCAATATGTGAAAAGCTCGTAGGCTTTGGATCAGTGATGGATGATTACGCTGGATAACATTCATCATGTAACAGTTATAACCTAGGGCGACACAAAACTAGCTCCAATTCGTCAATGTAATGTAGGCATGTATTTCGTAAATAGCCATGCGTGCTTATAGTAAGAACTTGCATGACATCTTTTGTCCTACCCTCCCGTGGCAGCGGGGCCCATAAGAAAACTAAGGGATATTAAGGCCTCCTTTTAATAGAGAACCGGAACAAAGCATTAACACATAGTGAATACATGAACTTCTCAAACTACGGTAATCACCAGAAAGAATCCCAATTATTGTCACATTGGAGTATGTGGATCATAATACGTAATAGGTGCATATAACTTGCATGGTAGGATAAGGACACAACTATATTCACAAAAACATAAAAGGTTAAGATCTGAAATCATGGCACTCGAGCCCTAGTGACAAGTATTAAGCATAGCAAAGTATAACAACATCAATCTCAGAACATAGTAGATACTAGGGATCAAGCTCTAACAAAAATAACTCGATTACATGATAAATCCGATCCAACCCATCACCGTCCAGCAAGACTACGAAGTAATTACTCACACCCGGTGGTGAGCATCATGAAATTGGCGATGAAGAAGAGTTCGTGATGATGATGGCGACGAATCCCCCTTTCCGAAGCCCAGAACAGACACCAGATATGTCCTCCCGATGAAGAAAGCGGCGGCTCTGTATCATAAAACATGATGATTCCTTCTCTCCGATTTTTTCTTGATGAATAGGTACTTATGGAGTCGGAGATAGGGTTACGAGAGCTGCTAGGGGTCCACAAGCCTGCAAAGCATGCCCTGGGGGCGGAGCGTCCCCTGGGCTTGTGGCACCTTGGTGGCCCCCCTTTGGTATTTTCTTCCGCCAATATTTTTTTATATATTCTGAAATAATTCTATGTAAATTTTCAGCTCAATCCGGGAACTTCTATTTCTCCACAAAAACAACACCATGGCAATTCTGCTGAAAACAACATCAGTCCGGGTTAGTTTTATTCAAATCATGCAAATTAGAGTCCAAAATAAGAGCAAAAGTGTTTGGAAAAGTAGATATGATGGAGATGTATCAACTTCCCCAGACTTAACTCATTGCTTGTCCTCAAGCAATTCAGTTGACAAACTAAAAGTGATAAAGAAAAACTTTTACAATCTCTTTTGGTCTTGTATCTATATATATGCTTAAATAGTACCCAGGTTTTCAGCAAAGATTATAATGAACCATGCAAATGATAACTCTTAGAAATCATATTCACTCATATCAATGGCATAATCAACTAGTGAACAATAATAAAATATCTGGAATGCCAACACTTTGTCAAACCAATCATGATATAATATGATAACATGGTATGTCGCTAGCCCTTTCTGAGACCGCAAAACATAAATGCAGAGCACCTCCAAACTTCAAGCAGTGACTAAACATTGTAATTCATGGTAGAAGAGATCCAGTCATGATGAACACAATATTAACTAGACACAATGCATGAGAATGACAATAGTGCTTTCAGGACTGGTGCTTGTTTGAGAAGGTGATGACTCAACAATAAAAATAAGGGATTTGCAGAGGTGCCAGAGCTCAAAGCTTAAAATGGACATAAATATAATTTTAGGAGGCATGCCTTTCCTGTTAATGTTACGACTGAGTGTTTTGAATATTTTCCATGCTAAACAAATTAGTGGCGGTTCTCAAGCGGTAAGCTAAAGTTTACTCCCCCTCCGCCAACAAACACAAGCCATGGCTAGCCGAATCATTGGGTGCCCTCTATACCAACAACTTTCCGAGGGAGTTTGTTTTATTATTTGCAATTTTAAACATGCGACTTGGCATCCCGATTACCAACCCCTCTCATGCAAGGACAAGTGAACAAACACTCACCATGAGAATAACCCGCTTAGCATGGAAGATACTGACCACCCACTGTCGCTTCATGAGCGGTACGGGCACACAAAACAGGTGTTTATTTGAATAATTAGAGGTGGCACATGCAAATTTACTTGGAACGACAGAGTAATATCGCATATAGGTAGGTTTAGTGGACTCATCAGGAACAACTTTTTTTAGGGGTTTGGATGCACAAGCACCATTCCCGCTTAGTACTGATGAAGGCTAGCAATTAGGTTGCGAAGCGACCAGCTAGAGAGCGAAAACGGTCATAAACATGCATTGTGAATAATTAACATTAAGTACTAGCATGAGTAGGATATAAGCACCATGAACATAAATATCTTGGATGCTATATTTGTTTCGAATCAACTACATGCGTGAACATGTGCCAAGTCAAACCACTTGAAACATTCAGAGGAGGATCTATATTATCATACTACATCATAATCATTTTAATGCATGTTGACACCAAAGTTAAATCATTATCCACTCCTAGCTACTTAAGCATGACATGAGCAACTATAATCTCTAATTGCCATCACAAACATGTTTAATCATAATATGCTAAATCATGGATACTGAGTAAAAAATATTTACAAAGAAAAAAACAAGGTGAGTTCATACCCGTTTTTCTTTACCACGGTCACTTCATCAAATATCGTCATTATTGCCTTTCACTTGCATGACCGGATGATATGAAAATTATAATAGAAAAAGAGTGTCGTGGACTAAGCTGGGATCTGCAAACATTTTATTCAAAGGAGAAGACAAGGTAATTCGAGCTCTTTGTTAGATCAACAGTAATGCATATGAGAGTCACTCAACATTTTCATCATGGTCTTCCCCTTATGATGACTCAAAAAAAGAAAATAATTTTAGAGAAACACACTAAAATATTTTTTGAGTTTTAGTTTTTCTAAAGAAAGCAAACTAACAAAGGAAAACGAAAACGAGAAAAACTATTTACACGGGAAAGCTCCCAACAAGCAAAAGAAGAAACGAGAAATCTTTTTGGGTTTTCTTTTAATACTACAACTGATTAAATCAGAAGGAAAAATAGAAAATAAGCGAGAAATATTTTTCGGTTTTAAAAAAATTTGAAACACACAAGAAGAAAGCGGAAATAAAACAAGCATGGATATGCAATGAAAAAGGATGAACACCGACAACTGGAATGAAACGTATGAACATGAATGTAATGTCGGTGAGAAATACATACTCCCCCAAGCTTAGGCTTTTGGCCTGAGTTCATCTAGGGCCATGGATCGAAGTATCCCTCAGGATAGTACTAAGACTCATCGGGGTTCCATTGATAAATAGGGTCCTGTGGATCCCACTGGTAAACAGGCTCTATGGCAGCCACGGGCTGAGGTGCCGGCTCTGGCTCAACCACTTGGGGCGGCTTTATGCCCCAATAAGCATAAATGTTCGCGGGCATGATAGTGTACCTGCCTGAAGAAATACGGACAAAGAAGGTGTGGGCAGGGTAATAATCTCACGCGTGCCTTCGCTAAAAACCAAATTATACCAAAATCACAGCTCACCTCTGTCAATAAAGTCATGCCCAACCATGCTATCATAATCTAGGTGTCTCACGGGTGAGAGCTTCTCCTCCGCCTTATAATGCCTAATAGGAATCTCAAAATGTCTAGCAAGGCAAGAAGCATAAATACCACCATAAATAACTCCCTTTGAGAGGTTAGTGTGTAACTAGAGCAATCATAGCGCCCAAACTAAAAGTTCTATCGCTGTAAAGAGCATGGCACAAAATAGCAAGATCCGAAGAGCTAAGTCTTCCATTCTCCCATCGTCCAGTCAAACACCTCCCAGCAAACAATGCGCAAACACGGGAAAAATGTAAACTAGCAACTGTAGACTCAGAGACTCCCCTCTTCTCCCCTACAGTGACTTCGGATATAAAATCCTCAAGGTCACGGGGATGTGGCTCAATACGGCTGCCCTCGGGTGAGATCAAGCAAGCCTCACAAAACTCATCAAGTGTCATCTATCTAGGAACATCATATAAGTTGAATGTGGCAGTAGGTTTTTGTGCCCTAGAGTGGAGGTGAAAACTTTGCACAAAGGTATTTGTGAGGAGATGGTATTGGTCACACTTATCTTCGAGGAAGGGAAGCATACCGGCGTTGTTTGCCAAGTAATAGAAGTCACCAAGAATTCCCGCATAGAAAGTATTGCATGGCCATTCGCACGGTCGTACCTCAGCTGCACGTGGGAGATGATATTTGGGTTTCGGAGCTTCCTTAGGACTACGGATTGAAGATTCTCTCAACCTCCACTTGAGCATTTTCTTTCTCTGATTTTTTTGAATTTTTTAGTAACTCGAAATAAAAGTGAACAAAACTCAACAAAATTGAGAGCAACTACTCCCATAAGTATATAGAGGATATATCATGCATCAAACTACTTTCGACCATTAGAGGAGTCACATACCTAAGAACAATCTTCCAAAACAATTTTGGAAACGGGGTCCCGAGCAAGGAGATCGAAAATTGCAGTCAGATGAGCAAGAGAACGGGTTTGAGCAAGCAAGTGATTTTTTTCTGGAGGAAGAACAAGGGAATGGGCGGCTGAGATGAGTGAGTGGATCCCTGTGGGAGCCACAAGCCCGCTAGGCGCGCCCTGGGGGTGGTGCGCCCAGTGAGCTTGTGGCGCACAGTGCACCCCCTGGGGTGTGTTCAGTGCCTAAAATTCTGAAATAATCTACAAAAAATCATACTAAATTTCCATGGCATTCTCAGAACTTTTATTTTGGGCCATTTTTTATTGCACGGAGAAGTCAGGAAACTGAATAATCATGGCATTTTATTGCATTTAACTAAAAATAACAGAGAATAAAAGTGGGTACAGAAAGTTGTGTTTACTAAATCCATCGACCACATGCCTTTCAAAAAGAATCCATTAATAAGGTTGATCAAGTCTTATTAACAAACTATTTCCGAGTAGCATGAAACTGGAGAATCTTCGTATAACACTAAGTTACCTCAACGGGGAAATGCATTTCCCCAACAATAAGTATTTCATATCTCTTTTTAATAGTGGGAAGAGGTAGTTGAAAACTTCCAATAGTAGTTTTCAGAGTCTTGTCAATAACATTAATACCATTCACTTGAAATTGTTTCTTTGGAAAGTGCACCATATGCTCATTACATGTCGTGGTATTTCCTCGACATATGCCAAGGGATGGCTTATCATGTGTGGGGACAGGAGTACGTTGCCGGGCTCTAGAAGCGGGAGTAGGCAAGACCTCGGACGCCGACGAGTCTTACCAGGTTTGGGGCTCTCCGTGGAGATAACACCCCTAGTCCTACTTTGCGGAGTCTCCGAATGATGACTATGATCAATATGGTAGCTACAAGGTTGCTCCTTGAGCTGTTCGGCCAGAGTAAGAATAAGGGCAAGGCTAGCTCTATCTCTTCCCTAGCTAAGGGTGGAGGGAAATGGAGTGTGAACCCTTTGCATGGGTAAACCTGGGGGGTTTATATAGGCCTACCCCCCATGGGTACAATGGTAATCCGGCCGGGTGGTAGGTCCCGGTCGTCAGCGACTAAGGAGGTCGGGTTCTTCGCCGGCTGCTGGGGCCCGCCTCTGGTTGGACCTCCTGGCTGCCGAGGAACCGGCCAAAAGATGGGACCCGCTGCCTGCGGGTCCCATGGACAACTCTCCACTATTGCACCATCCGTGCTGACGGAGGCCGTGTTCGGCGCGCCGCTACAGTGTCGCGTCGGGCGGGTCGTTGGCCGCATGGTGGCGCTCACTATAGCCGTACTCCCAGGACTTGGGGGAGGCATGGCGCATTGTAGCCATGCCCCAGCTTGTCTCTTGGTCAGGCCCGAACTCCGAGGGAAAGGATTGGCCGCCCGCTAGGAGTCGGCCCAGGCCTTGCCACCTTCTGGAGCATGCCACATTCTTGGGATCCGTCACCTTCTAGGAGGCGGTCCTCTGGCTCTAGCGGGCCCCGAGGGCCAGCCTTGCGACCAGTCGGACTGAGGGGCTTGGCCAGCCCCGATGTCTTAAAAAGTGTTGAAGTGCTGATGAGGCTACCCGGGGTCTATCCCCTCGTCAGTAGTCCCCGAAGCTGGTGAGGTTCTACGGCTTCCAGCAGCCGGAGGGCCTCAGCAGTTTCCCTCTCAAGTGATCCTCCGCCTTCTACTCTGTCCGGCTGAGAGGAGTCGGACGCTGGGAGCCGGACGTAGCCGCGACCGCCTGGTGGAATTCAAACCGGCAGGTGGGAGTCGGGGCCGCGTCGCCCGCCAAACGCACACCATGTGGCGCCCGCAGGCCAGGCCGGCCTGCCAGCCCACGTGCGCAACGAGACGTCGCCACAAGCTGGGGCACACCGCTATACGGCCTCGGCCCGCGCGCGGATCTGCTGTGGCTGAGGCAGGCGGTTGCCCTTCCGTAGCGTCGTAACTGCGCCTTAATGCGCGGAATGCGCGGGGTTGTGTGGGGCGTGGGGCGCAGTTAATCACACGCCCGCACCTCCCCTCGGCTTCGCCCCTGCCAGTTATAAAGAGGAGGGAGGGGGAGGAGGAGGAGCAGAACGCTTGCGTGCCCACTCCCCACTCTCTCTTTTCCCCTCTCCATCGTTGTCGCCGCGCTGCTCTACTCCATCGCTGCCGACACACCGGTGCGGCTGCCTCCCTCATCGTCGTCACCTTGCCGCGGGCGTCGCTCCATCGAAGCAGCCGCTCCGACGTGGTCACCGCCGCGGCTTCACTACCGTGAGTCGCCATCGTCTTCATCTCCGTCTCCATGGTGCCCTTCGCCTTTCTTCTTTGACGAGCTCTCCCTCGTCGTCCTTGCATCATGGTGAAAAGCAGATGGATGGGGTCCATCATTCATCAAGACCACATCGACACGGAGGATACCTTGCTCCGACAACGTGGGCGTGCGCATCCCCCCTGCGCCGGAGATCTCGCTGCAATCGGAGCCCGGTGAGTACGTAGTTTTCCGCGCCCATTTCCTCCG
The DNA here is from genome assembly GCF_002162155.2 of Triticum dicoccoides. Lineage (NCBI taxonomy): Eukaryota > Viridiplantae > Streptophyta > Magnoliopsida > Poales > Poaceae > Triticum > Triticum dicoccoides. The sequence goes on from NC_041381.1 coordinate 438,224,261, forward strand.
TGGCTTCGCGTTCCTGGCCTCTGGCTTCTTCTGGGAGTTCCTACATTACTACTGACTGCAGCCGCACCACCTCACCCCCAACATGGTGGTGTGCTTCTCTGCCTTCGTCTCCTTCTGTGAGGGATACCTCGGTGTTCTGCCGACTATCGAGCTCTGGGGTAGATTCTTCTACCTCAAGCTCGGTACGACAGTGAAGGACGAGCCGGCCCCGTACGGGGAATGCATGGCCGTGAGGCACTCAGGAAGCGGCACGGGCTTCCCCTGGATCCCTCTACACAAGTCGGCCAAACTCTGGTAGAGGCCGTACTTCTATGTCTGGAACCTCCGGAACATAGACTACATCAACCTGTCGCCCTACGTGCCCGGGCCACCTGCTGGATCACGTGGCAACTGGCAGCAACAGTCGCCCAAGCACCCGCTGCCGCCCAACATCGTCAGCGTCCTTGTCCGGCTGGAGGAGATCACCAGTCGGGAGGGCCTCCACCCGGCCGACCTGTTGGTCGGCTTTATCATGCACGGGGTGTCGCCGCTCCAGCTCCGACCGCACCTCATCTGCGAGATGAGCGACCGCCGGGATCCGTGTTGGATGTCAATGAAGGAGGTGCCGAGGGTGGAGGTGGCCCTCCATGTCAACGACATCACCAACTACAAACTCAACAAGGGGGAGTGGCGCATCGGCAAAGACCAAAGAGCCTTATAGCCGGTGAGGGAGTCCTGGATTAGGGGGTGTCCGAATGGCCGGACTATGACCTTTGGCCGGACTCCCGGACTATGAAGATACAAGATTGAAGACTTCATCCCGTGTCCGGGTAGGACTTTCCTTGGCGTGGAAGGCAAGCTTGGCGATATGATATGAAGATCTCCTCCCATTGTAACCGACTCTGTGTAACCCTAGCCCTCTCCAGTGTCTATATAAACCGGAGAGTTTTAGTCTGTAGGACGAACAACAATCATACCATAGGCTAGCTTCTAGGGTTTAGCCTCTCTGATCTCGTGGTAGATCAACTCTTGTATTACTCATATCATCAATATTAATCAAGCAGGAGTAGGGTTTTACCTCCATCGAGAGGGCCCGAACCTGGGTAAAAACATCGTGTCCCTTGTCTCCTATTACCATCCGCCAAGACGCACAGTTCGGGACTCCCTACCCGAGATCCACCGGTTCTGACACCGACATTGGTGCTTTCATTGAGAGTTCCTCTGTGTCATCACCGTCAGGAAGGATGCCGCACCCCGTCTTTAAAGACGGCGCTGTTGCTAAAGGAGCTTTGGCTGTCGGCCAAACTCTCCGGCTAGGCAGTTTTTTGATGACCGCCTGTTCGGCCGCTGCGCCGACGATGACCTCTCGGGTCATCGAAAGCAATCTCCACATCAGCTTGGAACTTGCTGAGCAGTTAGATCCGATGGAGCTCTCTTCCCTAAATGAGCTCTTGGATTGCCGCCCTGGGAGTCGCTACAGATTACGGCCAGGTTGGGCTTAAACCCGATCAGAGAGAGATTGACTCTCCCCAGGTCACCCACCATGTTGAAGTGGTGGAAGAACAATGCGGCGAATCTTCGCCCATCCTAAGGACCAGATGTGTCCGGATTCCTGATCCCTCCAAGCCGGACATCCGCAGAGGGGAGAACGTCCCCCAAGCTCTAAACCTAAAGTCAGGCAGCGGGCCTGATTCATTGAATAACGTCCAAGAAAACAAGCTTCCAAGTTCGGAAATTTCTTGGCCCCTGAGTCTTAGATCGGGTGAGGTTCCGGATTTAAAGCCACCCGCCCACCCAAATACAAGGGATCTATCCCAAATTCGGCAAGAGCCCGGGGAAACAGTACACCATTACTGGGCCAGATTCCTCCTGGTTAGGAACAGGATAAAGGACTGCCGCGAGAGGGATGCAATTTCATTCTTCTGTAACAACTGCACGGACATCGGAATCCTCAACGCCATAAGTCGCCGCGAAATTACACGCTTCGCCGACTTGACATCCATAGTACAAAAGTACTATGCGATAGAAAGCGTTCGAAAAACCGAAATAAAATTCTGGGACAATCCGACCCTGAATACAATCCCAGTCCGAAACAAAAGGGCGCATTATCACCAGGCACCTGAGCCAAACACCAAAAAACAAAAACCCTCTATAGGGTATGGAACCGTACTGGAGGGATGGCTCAATGGACCCTGTAAAATTCATAGTATAGAGGAAGTCACACCAACTCATAGCCTTAGAGCATGCTGGATACTCCGGCAGGTGGCCAGAAGTGGCGAGGAGCTTCTAACTCCAGAATCCGCAGAGCACCACCCCAGAAACGCCAGTACGGTGTCAACAGTCTTTGAGACTTTCGCATCAAACAATGCAAGGAAACAAACGCTCCACAGCCTTACCGAAGTCTACCAAGGCGACAATAAGCCCATGGAGTGACACGGCTATTACCTTTAATGCCAGTGACGAACCTAAATTCCGGACAGCCCGAGCACCAGCCGCACTGGTCTTCAGTCTGATAGTGGGCGGCTTCCGACTTACAAAGGTACTCATGGACGGTGGCAGCGGATTGAACCTCATCTATGAGGAAACCCTGCGAAAAATGGAAATAGACTGGAGCCGCATTGAGCGAAGCAACACAACCTTTAGAGGAATAATCCCTAGCTGGGAAGCGTGCTGTTTAGGGAAAATCACACTGGATGTGGTGTTCGGCACGCCGGATAATTACAGATCCGAGGAGGTCACATTTCAAGTGGGCCCGTTCAACAGCGGATACCATGCCCTGTTAGGGCGAGAAGCATTCACAATTTTTCAAGCTATACCCCATCACGGGTACATGAAGCTCAAAATGCCCGGACCCAACGGAATCATCACTCTTGCTAGTGATCCGGACACAGCGCTCCGCGCTGAAAACAAGACAGCCGCACTGGCCCTCGAGGCATTATCCGAAGCCCTGGCGGCCGAGGAACTAATTGTGTTGCACTCCACGATGGACAGGGATGACGTGATACTCGACAAAAGATCCAAGTCCACCTCCTTCAAGCCGGCAGACGAAATAGTCAAGTTCCAAGTCCATCCAATGGACACTACAAAAACGGACTCCATTGGGGCGCAGCTAAACCCTGATGTAGACGCTGCACTCAGAGAATTCCTACGAGAAAATTGGGATATTTTTGTCGGGCACCCTTCAGACATGCCAGGAATTCCACGCAGGCTGGCCGAGCACAACCTGAACATCCTAAAAGGATTCAAGCCCGTCAAGCAGACTCTTCGGCGTTTCTCCAAACCTAAGAGACAAGCCATGGGAGAGGAGCTAGCCAAACTACTGGAAGCCGGATTCATCAGAGATGTAAAACACCCGGACTGGCTAGCAAACCTATTGATGGTACCAAAGAAGGACAAATCCTGGCGCCTATGCGTCGATTTCAAAGACCTAAATAAGGCCTGCCCAAAGGATCCATTCCCCCTCCCCCGCATTGATCAAATCATCGACGCCAATGCAGGACATGATTCATTGTGTTTCCTCGATGCATACTCTGGATACCACCAAATCAAGATGGCAGAGTCAGACCAAGCCGCAACGGCATTCATCGCCCCATACGGCCCATTCTGCTTCAACACAATGCCCTTTGGGCTCAAAAACGCCGGCGCAACATATCAGCGCATGATTCAGACATGTCTGGCCAACCAGATCGGCAAAACGGTTGAAGCGTACGTGGATGACGTGGTCGTCAAAACCAAACATGTCGAAACTCTAATAAACGACTTGAGGCTCATGTTCGATAACCTCCGAACATATGACATTAGGCTTAACCCGGAAAAATGCGTTTTCGGCGTACCAGCCGGAAAGCTCTTGGGCTTCATTGTATCCGGTAGAGGAATTGAAGCAAACCCAGCCAAGATCCAAGCCCTGTCACAATTGGATATTCAAAAGATCTCAAGCAAATACAAAAATTGACAGGATGTGTGGCGGCTCTAAGACGCTTCATCTCCCGCTTGGGGGAAAAGGCATTACCCCTTTACCGCCTCCTCCGGCGCACCGAACACTTCGAGTGGACAGATGCCACCACGGTCGGACTCAAAGAAATAAAAGCCATACTGGCAACAAACCCTGTCTTGGCCGCGCCGAACATCGGCGAACCAATGTTGTTATACATAGCGGCAACTCACCAAGTTGTAAGCGCAGTCCTTGTCATCGAACGAGAAACGGAAGGGCACAAATTCCCTGTCCAAAAACCAGTGTACTACGTGTCCACTGTCCTCACTCCATGCAAGTTCCGGTACCCGCATTACCAAAAAATAGCATACGCAGTGTTCATGGCATCCCGGAAGCTACGACACTACTTTCAAGAGTGTTCGATAATAGTAGCCTCTGAAGTACCTCTTAAAGATATCATAAATAACCGCGACGCAGCAGGCCGGATTGCCAAATGGGCCATTGAGCTCCTCCCGTTCGACATAACATATAAGCCACGACGAGCCATCAAGTCGCAAGCCTTGGCCGACTTTGTCGCTGAATGGACTGAAGTCGAACTCCCTAAAGTGTACGGCACATATTCCAACTGGACCATGCACTTTGACGGCTCCAAAATGCTGGCGGGTGTGGGGGCTGGCATCGTCCTGATGTCCCCAACAGGAGATACAGTCCAATATGTACTCCAGATAATGTATACGAACTCCAACAATGCAGCCGAATACGAGGCCCTTCTACACGGCCTCCGGATGGCGGTCTCCATGGGCATTCAATGCCTAGAGGTGCATGGGGATTCGAACCTCAGGATATCCCAAATAAACGGAGACTTTGACGCCAAAGATCCGAAAATGGCAGCTTACCGCAACGCCGTCCTAAATATGTCAGCTCGGTTCGAAGGGCTGGAATTCCACCATATAGCCCGGGAAAATAATCAGGCAGCAGACGTCCTGGCACGCATCGGCGCAAAGCGCGATGCAGTCCCCCCCAAAATTTTCCTGGAAAGGCTATTCAAGCCATCCGTACAGTGGGAAGGGGAATCTAGAATTAACAATCCGGACCAGGCCGCATCATCTGACCCTGAACACCCTGACACAACGGAAGACTCCGTCAATGAAGTCACACCCTCATCCCACGCAATAATGGCAGTAATTGCCCCGTGGACAGAACCATTCTTAGCCTACTTAACTAGGCAGGAACTCCCCCAAGACCAAAATGAGGCACGCTACATAGTGCGGCGATCTAAAGCCTATAAAGTCCATAAAGGAGAGCTTTATAAGAAAAGCACCACCGGAGTCCTTCAAAGGTGTATCTCCGAAGAGGAAGGGCGGAACCTTCTGGCGGAAATTCACGCCGGACTCGGCGGTCACCATGCCACAGCCCGAGCCCTTGTGAGCAAGCCCTTCCGTACCGGATTTTATTGGCCGACGGCCCGGGCAGATGCTCAGGACTTAGTCCAGCGATGCGTCGGTTGCCAATTATTCGCTAATCAAAGCCACATGCCGCCTACCACCCTACAAACCATACCCATCACCTGGCCTTTTGCGGTCTGGGGGCTTGACATGGTTGGACCCCTTAAGGGAGGAACCCACAAGCAAAAATATCTACTGGTCATGGTGGATAAATTCACCAAATGGATAGAGGCCAAGCCTGTTAAGACGGCCAAATCCGGACCGGTGATAGACTTCATATCCGGGGTTGTGCACCGTTACGGCGTCCCGCACAGCATCATTACTGACAACGACACAAACTTTACGGCCGATGAAGTTAAACTCTGGTGCAAAAACATAGGCATTAAGCTCGATTTCGCTTCAGTCTATCACGCACAAACTAACGGTCAAGTTGAGCGAGCCAACGGTCTAATCATGAGCGGCATCAAACCCAGATTAGTATGATCCCTCACGGAATCTAACACGAACTGGGTAGAGGAGCTCGACTCTGTACTCTGGGGGTTGCGGACCACGCCGAATCGCACTACCGGATTCACACCATTTTTTATGGTATACGGCGCAGAGGCAGTCCTGCCCTGCGACATAATTCATGACTCACCTCGCGTGCGCATGTACGAAGAAAGAGAAGCCGAGATCGATCGGCAGGACAGCTTGGACGCATTGGAAGAGGAGCACGACGTGGCGAAGGCCCGTTCCGCATTCTATCAACAACATACTCGAAGATATCAACGCAGAGAAGTACGGGCCAAAACTTACAATGTTGGCGAACTAGTTCTACGCCTGCCGGACAAGAAAAAGGACAAACTCAAACCCAAATGGGAGGGTCCCCTCATAATCGACCAAATCCTGACTGGTGGAGCATACCGTCTGCGAAATGCATCGGACAACCGACTCGAGCCGAACCCATGGAACGCAGCACGCCTACGAAGATTTTACGCCTAGCGTCAGACTCTGTGTTCGTCTCCTTCCTCTGTCACCTTCCTTTTTTTTTAAAAAAAATTAGCTGCCTGGTTTTTTTTTCTTCTCCTACTTCCTCCCTTCTTTCTCTCAAGCCTCTAGGGGCTTGCTTGCGTGATTGTTCGCACATAATTGACGCGCTACCCGCTCTTATTATACCTGGGGGCTTCTTTATAAGAAGCTTATATACACGGGCCTCATGCCCAAAACATGTGTGACACTTCTGCATGAACCTTTTACGCACCATTATATGCATCGATATGACTTAAGTTTTGGCCAAGCTGGGTTGCCTGGCTCCTGTGCTTACCCCTACGTTCCCGTTTGTTCGGCTAGGTGGTAAAGGGAGCACCTCTGCGATTGTTACTGCTGGGTCAGCCGGATGTGTACCTCAGACTAGGTGAAGCCGAAAGCTAGCGTTCTTAAGGGAATATTCGGTTGGTGAACTAAAAGATGATTTTTTCTATTTATCTGCCCCCAGATGCTTTTCTGCTTTCTTTTCACAGTCCAGACATGCACTTTAGGGCATGCCTCCCAGGGAAAGGAACCCCTAACGGAACTATTCTCCCTGGAAGATGTTTCTTACTAACCATGTAATATAACATAACTAGTTCGGCACTTGTCTGCTAAAGCACTTATGACCCCTACGCCTGGTCTCCATGCATGCCCCGGTTCTTACATAACCGAGAGTGTATTCGGACACACTCCGGACTATCGGGTCCAGAGGTTGAAGCGAAAAGGTCCACAATGACAAACAATCTACAATCCGGCTAGAAGGCATTTTACATGTCATTTTAAATTACATAGTCAATTTGACTCAGTATATTCTTCTTCAATACCATCCAACAGGCTGTCTAATTTACAGTCCTGTTGAGAATACTTGGCAGCCAGCTCTACCTGACCATACACTAAACTGACAGGGATCTCCTTTCTGTCAGGCCCCACAGGGCCGACCTCGGCCATGTGGTTCGGGTCAGCCTTCGTGTACCGAGTCTTCACCATGGCCCAGGCCTCCCTGGCACCTTGACGGTAGGCCGATATCTTCCACAACAGGAAGCGTTGCCGCACTCCCTCCAGCTTCTCCGCAAGCTCTCCAAGGCCTTCGTGCATGGAGAGGGATGGCCACATAGCCTGGACGACGCCTTGCATCGCCTGCCGAACTCGTTCGTGCAGTTGCAACAGCTCGGGAAGAAGGTCCCCCGTTGAACCGGGCATTTCCTCCGCAGGACGACCTGTCAGCATATCTGCAGACATAGCTCTGTCAATTGACTTCCTCGCCGAACTATTTTTTCGAAGATTCGTTTAAGCACTTACTAAAAATGCCGCGTCGAAGTCGCTGATTCTCCTTTATGGAATCAGACAGCTGAGCACGAACATCCTTTAGTTCCTCGCCCAGCCGGGTATTGGCATCTTGAAGCTTGTTCTTCTCTTGCCTCACCCTCGTCAGCATGCTCTCGCTAGCCTTTAACTGGCATAGGAGTTGCTGCTTGTCCGGATTCACTCCGGCCCCATCTGCACTGTTATTGTCAGACTCGCACACATGCCGCACTTCACAATAGAATTATCTTTTGAAGCATATATTACCTGAGGGGGTCCCCTTGGCATTCTCTGAAGCGGCCAGTGTGGCCTCAAGTTGGGCCGTGCACTCTTCCAGCTCCTGGGACAGTTGCGTGTTCTTTTTTGTAAGATCCTGCATAACATATGATCCTTAAATCAGTTATCTTAACTGTTTCAAGTCTCGGGGGCTACTGACATATATAACCATCAGATTTACTCACCCGTATGTCTTTCACATACTGCTCTGTGGCTCTGGTTAAACCATTTTGAGCGGCACGGAGGTACGCATCTCCCGTGTTAAAGGCATCCAACACCTCTTGGGAAAAACACACGTCACAAAGAACAGTCCGGCGACGCCTGTGGTTCATGGCACTCTCCACCTCTGAATGGGTGGCAGATAGCCCGCCCGCGTTCTCTGTCGGAGGAACGTCCGGTGCACGCCCCGTATTCGCCTCCGCTTCCGGACCCGGCCTTGCAGCCTGGCCGGTGGATATAGCCCGGCGGGCGCTCTTCTTCCTGAGAAGAGCATGAGCGTTAGTATGACTTAAGGGCATAAACCCTAGGCGTTAAAATTGAGTGTCGTACCGTTGTGCTGGATTCTCGATCCGGTCCGCACTCCTTTTTAGCCCGCTTGGCTTCAATGGCCCTCGTTGGCTACCCACCGCGGGCTCGGCCCTCCGCCTCAAGGATTTCCCCTGCAAAACGAAACATTATTAGTTTACGACAATTAAAATAAAGCATGGATGGATCCCCTTGAAAGTACTGGGACTTCGGTCTCGGTTACCTTTGAGGCTGGGAGTAGTCCGGGATAGTCGGCCGTAATGGCCACTAAGGTATTATCCCTACTCAATTGGTGAAACACCCCATCAATTAGCTCCACACGTAAGTCCGGGTCCTCTTGGGAGTTCGGGTCGAGGGATCGTTCCGGGTCCTCGGGTTTTGGAGGAGGGCTGTTTATCTCCTTCATAGTCTGGTGCAGCTCCTGCGTTAAAATTGCTAGACTAAGTACTCAATTATGGGAATTTGAAAACAGGTAGGCAAGTGAAAATGTTCGCTCACCCAGCTTGGAGGACTATACATGGAGAATCCGCCCTGTGGATTGACACGGAAGAATTCCTCTTCTTCTCCCTTGTACAAAGCAGATAAGATCTTCGTTAAAGTGGCAGCCGACTCCGGCCCCTTGCGACCGCACCGGGTGGCGTCGTCCTCCCCGTTGAAATCCCACATGGGGTGGCCTCTGTACTGAAGCGGCCGCACCCCCCGCATAATGCATGTGGCCATGACCTCGATCATGGTCAGTCCGGAATGAGCCAACAACCTTATACGGCTCATCAGGTAAAGGATGTCCCTGTCAGTTTCCCTCTGAGGGTTTCGTGGGCGCCAGCTCAGGCGTTTCTTCAACGGAGTGTTATTGAACTCAGGGAGGCCGATCCGTACAGGGTCCGGCAGGGGTACGTCGTCCATATAAAACCATTCCGAAGACCAGTCCTCGGACGCCTTCTTTGGGGTTCCGGATAGATACCCGGTCCCGGCGATGCGCCATAATTCGGCTCCGCCCACTTGATAAATTGACCCCTCTTGAGAGCAGGGCACAAGGCAGAACAACCTCTTCCAAAGCGCGAAATGGGCCTCGATGCCCAAAAACAGCTCGCAGAGGGCCACGAAGCCCGCAATGTGCAGTACGGAGGCAGGCGTGAGGTTGTGTAGCTGGAGGCCGTAAACCTCCAGTAGCCCTTGGAGAAAAGGATGAATTGGAAATCCAAGTCCTCTTATTAAATAAGGGACTAGGCATACCCGCTCTCCTTGGGAGGGATTGGGGATGCTCTCCGCCTGCTCTCCGCCGCTATAGGTGGCAATCCCGGCTCGAACTGGGACCATATATGCTGGGGGGGGAGGAGCCCCTTGGATTGAAGCACTACTAGCTTGCTATGCGGGACAGAACACCGCTCCCAATCTCCGGGCTGAGGGCTCGAGAGGCGAGAGGAGGAGCTGCTCCGACCGGCCATGGTGGAATGGATCCTTGTCGAAAGCGCTCTGATGGATACTCGCGGAGGGAAGGTGGTGTGAATTGGATCTAAATCCCCGTCTCTTTTATGGGCGGCTGATTTACGTGGCCGGGGGGGAGGGTAAATGAAAAAGAACTCCCTGGCTTTTCGCATTCATTTGACACGTGGAAGATGGTCATTATTGGGCACAGAAGCTGAGGACGGCAGCACGCACTAGAAGCCGGACACTATTCGACAGGTACATGGAATTTGGAGAAGAACCCGCCTTGCGATGCCGAAGACAAACTTGCGCGCCGGACTTATCGTCATTGAAGCCTGGTTCGGGGGCTACTGAGGGAGTCCTGGATTAGGAGGTGTCCGGATGGCCGGACTATGACCTTTGGTCGGACTCCCGGACTATGAAGATACAAGATTGAAGACTTCATCCCGTGTCCGGATAGGACTTTCCTTGGCATGGAAGGCAAGCTTGGCGATATGATATGAAGATCTCCTCCCATTGTAACCGACTCTGTGTAACCCTAGCCCTCTCCGGTGTCTATATAAACCGGAGAGTTTTAGTCTGTAGGACGAAAAACAATCATACCATAGGCTAGCTTCTAGGGTTTAGCCTCTCTGATCTCGTGGTAGATCAACTCTTGTATTACCCATATCATCAATATTAATCAAGCAGGAGTAGGGTTTTACCTCCATCGAGAGGGCCCGAACCTGGGTAAAAACATCGTGTCCCTTGTCTCCTGTTACCATCTGCCTAGACGCACAGTTCGGGACCCCCTACCCGAGATCCGCCGGTTTTGACACCGACAGCCGGGCCAACCCTCCTCTGGTGGTAAGTGCCAGATCCGACTACTCTGTTCTTCACATTCCTTGTTCTTCCAACTTGACCAGTCGGCTTTTGTGGCAACGCTTCGCGGGCCAAGGTGTGCCGCCTCCTGGCCACGAATGGATGTTGGACCGCGAGGACATCAACGTGGATGATCTCGAGCTGGGAGCGGCCGCCATGGAATAAGGCGGCGACGAGAAGGTTGCTGGAGGAGGTGGCGGAGGATATGATGGCGCCGAGGCAGGTGGCTCCGTAGGAGGCGGAGGCGGATCAGGCGGCCCCGAAGCAGGCGGCTCCATAGGAGGCGGCGGCGGAGGAGTGGTCAGCGATGTACGGTCTTGGCCAAACAACGACGAAGGCGACGACATGCGGCGCCCGCCTGAGGGTGGCACAGGGAGAGGATCCGGCACTTCTACGCCGCACCCGGCAGGCACAAGCGTCACCTGGGAGGGAGGTATGGCAGCCACCGGCCAAGAGGGCCAAGAAGGCGGACGCCACCAGACAGGTGGATGCTACCAAGCGGCAGGAGGCCCAGAAGGTGGCCGTCAACTGGAAGCGGCCCGAGACCTTGTCGCTCACATCTGGGTAAGCGTGTCTGCCTTTCTGACTTTATGATTTTCTTCTTTCTTGGCGTGTTTCTTTATCTTTGCTTTCTTGTTGGACAGGGCGGCATGTGCCACCTCATGGGCTTCATCCGCCTCACTGATGGACCCGGTGGATGGCTCTGCGGACGCTCGGCGTCCGGATCCGGCTGCTGCCCTCCGGGAGGCGCGGGAGAGGAACACCCAAGAGGCGCATGAGGCACAGGAGGCTGCACAGAAGGCGCGGGCTGACACACAGGCGGAGGTGGCGGCGTAGGTGGAGGCCTGGGCTGTGGCGTAGGCAGAGGCGGAGGCTGAGGCGGCGAGGAAGGCACAGACGGAGGCCGTGACCAAGGCGCAGGCAGATCAGGCCGGTGGCAGGGTCCCGAAGACCATCCCCCTCGACCGGCCGGAGGTGGAGGCGGCGGAGAACTAGACGCCGCCTGGAGCGGCCGGGGCCGATCAGTCGGCGCTGAAGCCGGAGGTCCCCGACACCGTCATTCCTGAGGTGGAGGGGATCCAGCGCGAGCCGGCTGCCGGCGGGCGAGGTGGCGTCGAGCCTACCCAGTCAGAGGCTCCACCAGCTGGCACCGGCCAGATGGCAGGTCAGGCCTTGGTGATGCGCACTCCTGCGCGCCGGTGTGCGGCACGGGCGGCGTCGTAGCCAAGGCGGCAGGTGGATGCTGCGTCCTCGAGCTCGCAGAGGGCTAGCGCTGGGGCCACGAGCGATGTCTCCTCAAGCCGGGTGGAGGAAGCCGGCCCCGCCGCCTTGAATTTGGCGGAGCAGGAGATGGAGGACCGGTTCCTCGCCTAGAACGCCTCAATTCTGAAGGCGAGGGATGACATGCTGGCGACGCGGTCGGCCGTCCGGGTATGTATATCTTATTTTCGCTTCTTCGTCTTGTAGTTTTCCGTGGGGGCGCCAGCGCACCCACTGGGTGTAGCACTCGAGTTCCGAGCCGACTGCTAAGCATGCGGGTTGGAGCTCCAAGGTATTCTGTTCGTTTGTTAAAATGCATGCTATTGTCGCAGGACCTCCACAACATGCGGGTGGCCGCATACAACGCGTAGAAGCAGACGCTCCCCACCCGGACTTCCGAGCTGGCTCAGAGCCGAGGTAAGTATGTCATCCTTCAGTGGGGACGCTCCAACACACCCATTGAGTGTAGCCCCTGAGATTCGGGCCGACTACAGAGCAGTCGGGACGGTTCTTCTCCAGCAACGTGTTTTTGTTTTTCTTGAAGTAGATAGTTGATGCCACTTGCTCATTTTTCTCTTTGCAGCGGCCGCTGCCCAGCTGGTCCAGCGCGTGGTCGACCTTGAAGGTCAACTCCAGGTCGTAAGACAGGAGCGTGACCAGGCGGCTTCTGAGCGCGACCGACTGAAGAAGGAGCTGGCGAAGCAGGTTGTGCGGCACACGGAGCAGGTCAAGAAGCTGGAGGCGGACGAGGCGAAGCTTAAGGCTGAATTCGAGACCAAGCGCGGCTGGGTCGAGAGGGATAAGCTCCTTGACGGCGGCTACTCCATGATCGAGGACATGCTAGATGGTGCGCCCTTTTTCCTTCTGTTCCGACTTCTCTCCGCCGGCTGCTATCGGGAGGCCGTCTTCTAACGTCGTTGTCTTCTTTTGCGCAGACTTCCTCCCAGGCCACTCCTTCATTGTCTGCATGGCCATCGAGGCCGAGCGCGAGGCGAGGCGGCATGAGGGCAAGGAGATTCCTCGGGACCGGCCTCGGACCGTGGGTGAGCAGCTGTAACACCCCGGATGTAACTTTCCATCTTTGTAACTCCAACTCTTGCCATTTTCGGCTATGGGTTATGATATTCCCTCCGTGGTTGGGTTTTTTCTTTTGTTTTGCATTTTATTCATGTCATGCATCTCATATCATGTAATCATGCGCATCTCATTTGCATACGTGTTCGTCTCATGCATCCGAGCCTTTTCCCCGTTGTCCATTTCGCAATCCGACACTCCCACATGCACCGGCGCACCCCTCTTGTCTCTTTTCGTGTGCGGGTGTTAAACGTTCTCGAAATGGACCAAGCCTTGCCAAGTGGCCCTAGTATAGCACCGGTAGACCGCCTGTCAAGTTCCGTGCCATTTGGAGGTCGTTTGATACTCCAACAGTTAACCGCATATCCGCAAAGGCCTCTTTTGAGTTGCAGCCCAACTCCCCTCCAAAACAGCCCAATAACCCATCTAAGTCACTTCCATGCTCTCCGCCGTCGGATCACGATCGTGTGGGCAAAAACCGCACCTCATTTGGAGCCTCCTAGCTCCATCTACCTACAAATATGCATCTCCCCCTCCAAATCCAGGCGAAACCCTAGAAATCAGCCCCTCTCCGTAGCCGTACACGTCCGGATGGAGCAGGACGCGTCCGCCCGCCGCCGCTCGACGAACCGCAGCGCGATACGTGGCCCCGGCCGCCGCGCGCCGCCGCCGGCCCGCGAGGCCC
>NC_041381.1:438238311-438279671 GCF_002162155.2 Triticum dicoccoides
CCCAGCCGCCGCCCGGTTGCTGCCGCCGCCCGACGTGCTCTGGCCGGCCCCGCCCCGCCAGACATCGCCGTCGTCGCCCCGGCCTCTTCCCCGGCCGTCTTCCTCCTCCCCGAGCTCCTACTCCGGCGTGCATCGGCGTCCGTGCCCAGATCTAGTTCGGATCTGAGAAGAACCCGAGGTTGACCCCGTATTTCGCCTAAGTCCCTGAATGTTTTGATTTTATCATGCCCTGTTCATCGTGTTATAACTTTGCACCCGTGGCTCCGTTTTGGGCGTGTAGCATACCAAATTGTTCGTATCAACGAGTACATCATTTCATCTCATGGCATCATTTTCATTTGAGCTCATCTTGATGCCCGAAATGCTGTTGGAAGAGGGCTATGTGATGTTAGTTTCAGATTCTTACAGAACATGCACTTTTGTCATTTTTGCCATGATTGATGTGTGCATCTTATGAACTTGAGCCCTACATGTGATTTGAACTATGCCATGCCATCTTTACAGGGGTGTATGCCATGTATTTTTGTGATCTCTGTGGTGACTAGCACCAGCAAGCAAACTAGGCTTCGTGATGTTGCTTATTTTAGTCCCTGTTCTGCTGTTATTTTCATGCCATGTAAACTTGAAGCTACAGAGAGATCCATGCATATTTTGAGTTACTTCAGTAAGGATGTTTTGAACCTATGGTTATGCTCTATCCATCCATGCCCCTGGATGCAATTATGGAGTAGTCTAGCATGTCATTTTCGTGCTCTACTTTTGCTACAAAATGTTTCCTGGCAGATTGTTTACATGTTATTCAATTTTGCCAAGGTTGTTGTAGTTGATCCGTGTATGCTATGATGTTGTTCTTGCCATTTATAGCTTCTATGCCATGTCTTCTTGATGGATGTATGCTTAGTTTATCATGAAATGCTCTGTAGTGAGTGCATCGAGCTCGCGAAGATGCCTTCATACTTCTGCCAATGCCATGCTCTGTTTGCTGAATCTGTTAACGGAACTTGCTATGTTTACATGGGTTCCATGATATTTTCTGTTCCTTTTTGGCTCATGGTCAGTAAGGTACTTTTGGTCTATGCTTTGAGTAGAATCATGCCATGTCTTGTTTTGCGATTATAAGTTCCAGTAGCATGTTGAGAACTTGCTCTGAACATTGCTTCGTGATGCTGTTTATGCCATGTCCAACCTGATATTTTTTGCACTTTCGCCATGCTTGTTTGAACCTGTTGTGGTGTGATTTAGTCGTAGCTCAGTGTTCCTCTTTTGTTAAGCATCTCCCGTAGATCACTGCCATATGCTTTGTTTGTATGTTGGGTGTTGTAGCATAGTTTCTTGTTGCATGCTAAGTAGCATCGTGCTGTTAATCGCAGATTTGTGCCATTCTTGTTTTGCTTGCCATTGCAAACCATGCATCCGTTCCCGGTGATCCTTATATCGATTTCAACCGAAATCATCTCATATTTCCAGTGGCATACTTGGTTTGCCAAGTTGATGCCTTTTTCATCCTTTTTCCTCCCAGAGCACGCATACGCATTGCATATCACATCTCGCATATCATGACATGTATTGCATCATGTTGCTTGTGCATTGCACCGTGATTTATTGTGGTTCTTTTGCTTGTGTTCTTGCTTTGGGTAGAGCTGGGAGACGAGTACGTGCACGAGGAACCTGTTGAGTACGCTAACGAGGATCAAGCCTTCGACAATTCTGAGAACCTTGCAGGCAAGATGACCATACCTTCGATATCACTTCTATCTTTGCTTTGCTAGTTGCTCGCTCTATCGCTATGTTAGCTCTACCTGCCACTGTTTATCATGCCTCCCTATTGCCATGTCAAGCCTCTAACCATCCTGTCCTAGCAAATCATTGTTTGGCTATGTCACCGCTTTTGCTCAGCCCCTCTTATAGCGTTTCTAGTTGCAGGTGAAGATGAAGTTTGTTCCTGGTCGGAACATGGATATTTTGGGATATCACAATATCTCATGTTTAATTAATGCACCTTATATACTTGGTAAAGGGTGGAAGGCTCGGCCTTATGCCTGGTGTCTTGTTCCACTCTTGCCGCCCTAGTTTCCGTCATACCGGTGTTATGTTCCTTGATTTTGCATTCCTTACACGGTTGGGTGATTTATGGGACCCCCTTGACAGTTTGCTTTGAATAAAACTCCTCCAGCAAGGCCCAACCTTGGTTTTACCATTTGCCACCTAAGCCTTTTTCCCTTGGGTTTTCGCGAGCCCGAGGGTCATCTTTATTTTAACCCCCCCCCCCGGGCCAGTGCTCCTTCGAGTGTTGGTCCGAACCGAGCAGCCTGCAGGGCCACCTCAGGGAAACTTGAGGGTTGGTTTTACTCGTAGCTTGACTTATCCGGTGTGCCCTGAGAATGAGATACGTGCGACTCCTATCGGGATTTGTCGGCACATCGGGCGGCTTTGCTGGTCTTGTTTTACCATTGTCGAAATGTCTTGCGAACCGGGATTCCGAGACTGATCGGGTCTTCTCGGGAGAAGGTATATCCTTCGTTGACCGTGAGAGCTTATGATGGGCTAAGTTGGGACACCCCTGCAGGGTATATTATCTTTCGAAAGTCGTGCCCGCGGTTATGAGTCAGATGGGAATTTGTTAATGTCCACTTGTAGATAACTTGACACTTGACTTCTTTAAAATGCATCAACAGCGTGTGTAGCCGTGATGGTCTCTTCTCGGCGGAGTCCGGGAAGTGAACACGGTTTTAGTTATGCTTGACATAAGTAGTTTCAGGATCACTTCTTGATCACTTCTAGTTTCTCGACCGATGCGTTGCTTCTCTTCTCGCTCTCACTTGCGTATGTTAGCCACCATATATGCTTAGTGCTTGCTGCAGCTCCACCATATTACCCCTTTTCCAACCTATGAGCTTGAATAGTCTTGATCTCGCGGGTGTGAGATTGCTGAGTCCTCGTGACTCACAGATTCTACCAAAACAGATGCAGGTGCCGAGGATACTAGCGCAGATGGCGCAACCGAGCTCAAGTGGGAGTTTGATGAGGACCTTGGTCGTTACTATGTTTCATTTCCAGATGATCAGTAGAGGAGCCCAGTCGGGACGATCGGGGATCTAGCATTTGGGGTTGTCTTCTTTTCATTTGGATTTGATTGTAGCCGGTCTATGAGTGTATTTTGAATGATGTATGATCTTAATTATGTATTGTGTGAAGTGGCGATTGTAAGCCAACTCTCTTTGTCCCATTCTTGTTCATTACATGGGATTGTGTGAAGATGACCCTTCTTGCGACAAAACCACCATGCGGTTATGCCTCTAAGTCGTGCTTCGACACGTGGGAGATATAGCCGCATCGTGGGTGTTACAGCAGCTCACAGCCGCCAGGATACGCCTTGAGCCGATGCGCCGCCTACTCCACCGGCTTCAGCGCGCCGGGTCTCAGGTCTTGGAGGCCTTCTGGCCGGGTAGTCCGATTCCGCGGACTCCTAGTCGAACGGCCGACTGGCTGGAGGTGGCGGTCCAACGGCTCGACGCCTGGAGGATCTCTGCCGCGCGAGCTGGCGCCGCCAAGGCGCTGGAGTTCGTCAAGGCCTGGTACCCTGGCGTGTGCATGTCGCAGCTGGCGACCTTCCGCCAGGAGGCGCTACCGGAGCTGGCGCCGGAGAGCGAGAACATCGCCATTCGAGCGTCTGCCCTCCCCGACTACGCCAATGTCAACGTCTTCTTCCCGGAGCGGGCAGATGATGGCGCCATCGTTCCCCCCTCCTAGTTTGGTCGGGACCCGTCGGACGGGAAGGACTCGGTGGAGGAGATCGCCTCCAGCGATGAAGGCGACGAGGATGTCAAGGGCGAGGACGGCACCTATGTTGCTCCAGACGGCAGAGCGACTAGCCGGACTCGGCCCGACCCAGCACCGACTAGCGACCTGCCGGAGACTTCGTCAGCCGCTGCCGACAGTCGAGCCGAGCCCCAGCAGCCGGAAGCCCCACAGTCGGAGCTACGCCTGCCACCAACCAGTCCGCTCAGCCCGAGGGGTCGTCTGCCTAGACGGCATGTTTATCTTCTTTCAAGTTTTTTCTGTCTTTGTGCTGGAAAATCAATGTTAATTATGCGTAATTCTACCCACTGGGGGTGTATCTTAAACTTGATGAATGCTGGCCTTGGGCATTTTGCAATGTTTAAAGTTTAAATCCCCACATTATTGTATGTGTTGTCGGGTTCTAGCTTGAATTCGCTTTTCTCTCTTTGGCTTTTTCCTTTGTCGTGTTCCTTTGGCCGCCTCCCTGCCAGCCGGACAGCCGCTCTGCGGTCTGTGGCTCGGTCGGGGACTTGGTCATTTTTAGAAAAGGCAAATTACTTTAGCCGCGTAGAGCATAGCTAATCGAGAGAGAAGTCGGCATGTTGGCTGCTGAGCAGATGGGCGAGAGAGGCGAGAGGCCAGCTTGGCCTTAGTTTGCATTTTCCTTAGTCGGTTTTCGTGTGGACGGCGTTTCCGGCCTTTGGCTCTTCGTCAGTTGGACAGTCGCACTGCGAGCTGCGACTTGGAATGAAGAGAGGGCTTTGGCGTCGGCACACTACTAGTCGGCTCCGGCTGGTGCGAACTTAGGTCAAGGCAGCGACCCCCGGACCGGCTAACCGGAACCCAGACGGGGCAGGAATAGAAAAAACTCAAATCATGGCATAAGTTTATCTCATAGATAAAAAGGTAGCCCCTGAGTGCACCTCGGGGGACCTGAGGTCTTTTACTTAGTACAAAAGTTGGTGTGGTGCATACGCTCGAATCAACTATAAAACGGGCGGAGTAGATTTCCGTTCCATGGCCGCTCCGTCTCTTTGCCAGCTGTGCATCACTTGTGTGCCCTGGGCTTCTGGGCATCGATGAGGTAGTACGAATCATTGCCTAGGGCCTTGCTGATGATGAAGGGGCCTTCCCAAGGTGCGGCGAGCATGTGCTATCCGGCTGATCGCTGGATCAGGCGGAGCACAAGGTCGCCTTCACGGAGTGAGCGCGGCTTGACCTTTTTGTTGTGATAGTGGCGTAAGCTCTGCTGGTAGATGGCGGACCAGCTGCACACTAGCAGTCGGGCCTCTTCCAGCAGGTCGACACCGTCTTCTCATGCCTCCTTTGCTTCTGCCTCCGTGTACATGGTGACGCGAGGCGAGTCGAACTCGATATCTATGGGGATGATAGCCTCGGCACCGTACACAAGGAAGAAGCGCATAAAGCCGGTTGATTTGTTGGGCGTGGTCCGAAGGCTCTAGAGGACGGTCGGCAGCTCGTCGATCCAGTAGCCGTCCGATCGCTCTAGCAGCTCGATCAGGCGGGGCTTGATGTCGGACAAGATGAGGCCGTTTGCTCGCTCCACCTGGCCGTTTTACTGCGGGTGGGCAACGGACGCTAAGTCTAGTCAGATGCCCTGATTTGCGCAGAAACGGGCCAAGGCGCCTTTGGTGAAATTGGTGCCATTGTCGGTGATGATGTTGTGTGGAAGGCTGTATTGGACGGTGATGTCGGTGATGAATGTGAAAGCAGTTGGACCATTCAGCTTCTTGATTGGCTTGGCTTCTATCCACTTGGTGAATTTATCCACGGGACTAGCAAATGGGTCATGCCGCCGCGTGCTGTCTTGAAAGGACCCACCATATCCAAACCCCACATGGCAAATGGCCAGGTGATGGGGATGGTCTTGAGGGCAGAGGCTGGCTGGTGTTGCTTGGTGCTGAACTTCTGGCACCCTTTGCATTTCTTGACCAACTCTTTGGCATCATCCAAAGCAGTCGGCAAGAAGAAACCATGGCGGAAGGATTTGGCTACGAGGGACCTGGAGGCGGCATGGTGGCCACATTCGCCTTGATGGATATCCCTGAGGATTTCCATGCCCTTCTCTGGCTCCACGCGGCGCTAATAGACGCAGGTCACGCTCCACCTGGCGAGCTCTTGGTTGAAGATGGTGTTGGCGCCTGCTCTGTGCTGGATCTGTCGGGCTAGTACTTTGTCGGCTGGTAGCATGCCGCTTACCAAGTAGTCACGGATGGGTTGTGCCCAAGATGGGGCCTCCACCACTGTAAATACAGCGACTGGCACGAGGGTAGCCGGGTTTGGGAGGCGGTGGGCTGGAGCGGCCGCTCCTGGTGGTGCAGATGAAGTCCCCGGGACGGCTGTAGCAGCCTCCGGGCCGCCTGCTGGGGCTTCTGGACCAGATGTTGGTGCTGCAGCCCCCGGGCCACCTGGTGAAGTCCCTTGGCCGACTACCGAAGTCCCCGGGCCGGCTGCTGAAGTCCCCGAGCCAGATTCGACTTCTCCGGGGTCAGCCGGCACAAAGATGGAGTCGAACTCCGGCGAGGGCTTGACAAATGGCTTTCACGGGCACTCGAGGGAGGCGTTGGCTGGTATGGCTTGCCGGGTGGAGCCAATGCAGGCATGGATGTCCGCTGCATAGTTGTCGGCTCGTGGTATGTGAAGGAACTCACATCCATCAAAGTGCCCACTCATCTGCTGGACGAGGAAGCGGTAGCTCGCCATGTTGGTGTCCTTGGCGTCCCAATCGCCGGACGACTGCTGGACCACCAAGTGTGACTCACCGTAGTAGAGGATGCGGCGGATGTCGATTTCTTGGGCCAATCGGAGCACAAAGATGAGTTCCTCGTACTCGGCTACATTGTTGGACGTGGCGAAGTGGATCCGTAGTGTATACTTCAGCCTGTTGCATTTGGGGGAGGTAAGGACGATGCCAGCTCCCAAGCCGGGGCGCATCTTTGATCCATCAAAGTGCATCCGCCGATGTGTAGAATCCGGCGCTGGCGGCAGGTACTGGGACTCGGCCCAGTCGACTAGGAAGTTGGCCAACGCTTGGGATTTGATGGCGGTGCGGGGCTGGTAGAGGATGGTGTGGGGAGCCAGTTTGATGGCCCACTTGGCCACCCGACCTGAGGCTCTCTATTGCCCATGATCTCAGCGAGGGGGCAGTGCAGACAACCGTGATGGAGTGCTCTTGGAAATATTGATTCAGCTTCCTGGTGGCGAAGTACACGCCATAGCACATCTTCTGGTAATGGGGGTAGTTCTGCTTGGACGTGGACAAGACCTCGCTCAGGTAGTACACTGGCCTCTAGACCGACTGTACCTTGCCATCCTCTGCATGCTCGACGACGATCACCGTGCTGATGACTCGGTTGGTGGCGGCGATGTAGAGGAGCATGGGCTTTTTAGTAGTCGGAGCCGCCAGGATAGGCGGCATAGACATCATGTGCTTGAGATGGAAGAAAGTGGCGTCTGCCTGGTCATTCCACTCAAAACAAGTGGTCTTCTTCATGAGATGGTACAGAGGAAGTTCCTTCTCGCCCAGTCGACTGATGAAGCGGCTGAGGGATGCGAGGCACCCGGTGAACTTTTAGACGTCACGCATCTTGGTGGGTTTCTCCATTCGCTTGATGGCCTTGATCTTTACGGGATTGCACTCGATGCCACGTTCCGAGACAAGAAACCCAAGGAGTTGGCGGGCTGGTACACCAAAGACACACTTCTCCGCGTTGAGCTTGACGTTGAAACGACGTAGGTTCTCAAAGGTCTCCTTGAGGTCTTCCATCAGGGTACCACGCTTCTCCGTCTTCACCATAATGCCGTCCACATAGACGTGGGCATTGTGTTCGAGTTGCTTTAAAAATCACTTCTGCATACATCATTGGAATGTGGTGCCAGCATTTCGCAAGCTGAACGTCATGGTGATGTAGCAAAAAGGGCCGAATGGTGTGATGAAGGCGGTCTTCAGGCAATCCGCCGGATCCAGCCTGATCTGGTGGTAGCCGGAGTAGGCATCAAGGAAAGACAACAGCTCGCATCTGGCTGTGGAGTCAATCACTTGATCTATCTGTGGCAGAGCAAACGGATCTTTGGGGTAGGCTTTGTTGACGCTAGTGTAGTCAATGCACATGCGCCACTTGTTGTTCTTCTTCAAGACGAGGACCGAGTTGGCAAGCCAGTCCGGGTGGAAAACTTCCATGATGAAGCCGGCTGCCAGAAGCCGGGCGATTTCTTCACCAACGATCCTTCTCTTCTCTTCTGATAGGCGGCAGAGGGGTTGCTTGACCGGCTTGGCATCTGACCTCACATGCAGTTTGTGCTCGGGGAAATTCATCGAGAAACCCGACATTTCTTTGGGGGACCATGCGAAGATGTCTATTCTCATGGAGGAAATCGATGAGCTCTCCTTCCTATTTGCTGTCGAGGCCAATGCCTATGACAGCAAACCTCTCCGGGTGTGCTGGGTCCAAGGGGATCCGCTTGGTCTCTTTAGCCGGCTGGAAGGAGGCCCATGCTTCCGTCTCCTTGGGATCAGTCGGCATGGCCGTCTTCTCGCTGGCCATGGCTACCATCCGGTCAAGGAGACGCTTCTCTTGAGCGATGACGAGGGACTCGGCCAGCCGGCTGCTGGCGGCAGCACAATCGAGCGACTTTTGGTAGTCCCTAGCAACAGTGATGATGCCCTTGGTGCCCGGCATCTTGGCCTTCAGGTAGGCATAGTGTGGGATCATCATGAACTTAGCCAGTGCAGGGCGGCCCAAGAGCGTGTGGTAGGGGCTGTCTAGGTCGACCACCTCAAACCAGATTGGTTCGCGGCAAAAGTGGTCCCTGTTGCCGAATAGGACATCGATCTTGATCTTGCCGATTGGAGAGCAGGAAAGGCCAGGGACTTTGTCGTGGAAGACAGTCCGGCTAGGCTGAAGCTGCTTGGCCTTGATGCCCAACCGCTCCATGGTTTCGTGGTACAGGATGTTGATGCTATTGCCGCCGTCTATCAGAACTCGAACGAAACGGCAAGTTCGCCTCTCTGTTGCGAAGGTTGCTTCCAGCACCAAGGCGTATGCACCCGGTGAGGGCATCACGGCCGGGGGTTCAGCTTAGCTCTAGGTGATGGGCCTCTCGGACCAGTGCATGCGAGTGGGAACCTTTGAGCTGGCAGCGTTCACCTCATGGTGCTGCTGCCGTCTGTTGTGCTTGTCGCCGGCTTCGCTTGTGAAGACGACATAGGCGGCATGTTCGTCGGGAAACTCATCTTGGATCATGCCGACAGGTCGGGCCGTCGGCTGCTGAGCGGCCGGAGCTGCCGGGCCGGGTAGTGGGGGAGGTGGGAGGGCCTCGCCCTTGGTGATCTGAGCGAGCTAGTTGCACTTCCAAGTGGTGTGGTTGGACGGCTTCGCGCCGCTATGGAACTTGCACGGGGCGTCGAGGGCCTACTCGAAGGAGAAAGCAGGCTGCCATGCTCCCTTGCCACTTTGCTGACACTTGGGGGCGGACTGCCTAGCCGGCTGCTGATCTTCGACTGCTGCTACCTGCTGGCTGCTGGGCCTTGCGCTTGTTGTCGTTCGGCTGGCGCCGGTTGGTGTGACCAGCCGGTGTTTGGGGAGCTGGAGGGAGCACCTTCCTGGACGCGTCCACTCATAGTTCTGACTTCATGGGGGAGTCGGCCATGGCGTACTTGTCCGCTATGATCATCAGTTCGTCTAGGGTGGCCGACTCATCGTAGAGGAGCTTGTGCTTGAGTAGGGTGCCCTCTCTGCATCCAGCAGTGAAGTATTCTATGGCCTACACCTCATGCACCCCTTCGCAGGATTCACAGCTCGGCCCAGCGCGTCAGGTAGTCGCGGATGGACTTAGTCGGTCATTGAACGCATATGGAGAGTTGGCGAGGCTTGGGCGGCCGCTTGTAGGTGTTGGTGCAGTTGCAGATGAAGACTTCGGTGAAATCCAGCCAGCTGTTGATGATGTACGACTTGAGGCTGTTCAGCCATGTCCGGGCCATGCCCTGGAGCATGAGTAGAACACACTTCACAGCAACACACTTGTTACCATTTGCTATGTTGACGGTTGTGGAGTAGTCGACCAGCCAGTCCTTCGGCTTCACGGAGCCGTTGTACTTGGGAGTGTCTCGTGGGAGCGAAAACCCTTTGGGGAAGGGTTTGTCGCGTATGCGGGGGGCAAAACAAGGCGGACAGATCGTATCTTCTTCTTATACCGCCAGGGACCGAGCGAGTCAGTCGATCCGGTGGCGGGCGCCGTTCTCTCCAACTCCTTCGCGGGGGCCAGCTGGCCTTTGAAAGTCGGGTGCTCAATAGGCGGCGGGAAGGCGCGCCTCTCCCAACGTGGGGAAGGCGGACTGTCGTCCCGCTGTTCCACTGCTCGTGGGCGGCCGTCTCGATCATGATGTGGGTGCGCCAGCTGCGGCTGGCAGCCTTCTCTGGGTCTGTCCGACCATGGGTGCCGCCTGTCGGGGTCCGGCAGGTCGCTCCATGCTCACGGCGAGGGAGACTATTCTTGTCCTGCACGTCGGGCGCCACCATGCACCAACCGGCTTCCTGCTGTGCGGAAGCCACGTCGAGGAGCTACTAGAGGCGATCCATCATGCAGTGATGCTCGTCGCCCTCTGGGTGGTCCAATTCGTCTACCGCCGCCTGGACGGCGTGCAGGTTCTCCATCAGGGTGGCGTAGACAGGGCAGTCGGCCCCCAGCATGCTGGCGATGGCCGCACCGCATTGCCGGATCACGCCCAGTCGGCTCGGCTCGCCAGCAGCCGGCATGTCGCCCACGGCGCGGTCGATCTCGCGTTGGTAGGCCTCAGTGAGGCGCCTCACGGTGGCCAACTTGTTGGCGCTGTCGAGCAGCGAGACGCGGAATGTTTCCAGTGTTGCACCATCGGTGCCTACCTCGACCGGAGCAGGCAGACCCCACAGTGCCGCCTGCAACGGGTCCCGGACTGCTCCGGTAGAGGCTCTGTCCTGGCTAACAACTAGCACCTCTGTGACAGTGCTGGCACTGGTATTGCTGTCCGCGGAAGGGAGCGGTCGTTGATGATCTCCACATGGTCGGGGTAGATATCTGCGTTCGCCGCGTCGGAGTCGATGAGCATCTCGACAGGCGGATTGGTGGAGCTAACATACTCCAAGTTGGAGGCGAGCTTGTTGGCGATGTGGAGCTTGCCGAGGAGGTTGACGAGGCAGCTCTCGGAGCTGGCCAATCCCGCGTCGGGCGCGGGCTCGTCGGCGAGGTGGATCCCACCAAGGAGATCGGTGAGGGAGTTTGCGGTGCACGCGGCCTACACGCCGTGCAACGTGTCGGCACAAGCGCCATCCGGTGCGCCAGGATGGCTGCGCTCGCTGGGAAGGAAGAGGGTTCCCGTCCATAATGTGTCTCCGGCCGACGGTGCACTTAGCCCCACGGTGGGCGCCAAATGTCGTGGTATTTCCTCGACATATACCAAGGGATGGCTTATCATGTGTGGGGACAGGAGTACGTTGCCGGGCTCTAGAAGCGGGAGTAGGCAAGACCTCGGATGCTGACGAGTCTTACCTGGTTTGGGGCTCTCCGTGGAGATAACACCCCTAGTCCTGCTTTGCGGGGTCTCCGCATGATGACTATGATCAATATGGTAGCTACAAGGTTGCTCCTTGAGCTGTTCGGCCAGAGGAAGAAGAAGGGTAAGGCTAGCTCTATCTCTTCCCTAGCTATGGGTGGAGGGAAATGGAGTGTGAACCCTTTGCATGGGTGAACCTGGGGGTTTATATAGGCCTACCCCCCATGGGTATAATGGTAATTCAGCCGGGTAGTAGGTCCCAGCCGTCAGTAACTTAGGAGGCCGGGTTCTTCGTCGGCTGCTGGGGCCCGCCTCTGGTGGGCCCTGCCGGCTGCCGAGGAACTGGACGACAGGTGGGACCCACCGCCTACCGGTCCCACGGACAACTCTCCACTATTGCACCATCCGTGCTGACGAAGGTTGTGTTAGGCGCGACGTGGCTACAGTACCGCGTCGGGCGGGTCGACGGCCGCCTGGCGGCGGTCACTGTAGCCATACGCCCAGGATTTGGGGGAGGCATGGCGCACTGTAGCCATGCCCCAGCTTGTCTCTTGGTCGGGCCCGAACTCCGAGGGAAAGGACTGGCCGCCCGCTAGGAGTCAGCCCAGGCCTTGCCGCCTTCTGGAGCGTGCCGCCTTCTTGGGATCCACCGCCTTCTAGGAGGTGGTCCTCTAGCTCCAGCCGGCCCCGAGGGCCGGCCTTGCGACCAGTCGGACTGAGGGGATTGTCCAGCCCCGATGTCTTAAAAAGTGTTGAAGTGCTGATGAGGCTACCCGGGGTCTATCCCCCCGTCATTACCATTGATATGAAAAGTGACTTTGCTTTTGTTGCAATCAATAACAGCCCCTGTAGTATTCAAAAAGGGTCTACCAAGGATGGTCGACATATTGTCGTCCTTGGGCATATCAAGTATAACAAAGTCTGTCAAGATAGTAACATTTGCAACTACAACGCGCACATCCTCACAAACACCGATAGGTATGGCAGTTGATTTGTCCGCCATTTGCAATGATATTTCAGTAGGTGTAAGTTTATTCAAATCAAGTCTTTTATATAAAGAGAAAGGCATAACACTAACACTGGCTCCTAAATCACATAAAGTAGTTTTGACATAACTTCTTTTAATGGAGCATGGTATAGTTGGTATTCCTGGGTTTCCCAGTTTCTTAGGTACTCCATCCTTAAAATAACAATTAGCAAGCATGGTGGGTGTCGGTGTCAAAACCGGCGGATCGGGTAGGGGGTCCCAAACTGTGCGTCTAGGTGGATGGTAACAGGAGACAAGGGACACGATGTTTTACCCAGGTTCGGGCCCTCTTGATGGAGGTAAAACCCTACGTCCTGCTTGATTGATATTGATGATGTGGGTATTACAAGAGTAGATCTACCACGAGATCAAGGAGGCTAAACCCTAGAAGCTAGCCTATGGTATGATTGTTGTTCGTCCTATGGACTAAAGCCATCCGGTTTATATAGACACCGGAGAGGGATAGGGTTACACAGAGTCAGTTACAATGGTAGGAGATCTACATATCCGTATTGCCAAGCTTGCCTTCCACGCCAAGGAAAGTCCCATCCGGACAGGGGACGAAGTCTTCTTGTATCTTCATAGTCTTGGAGTCCGGCCGATGATGATAGTTCGGCTATCCGGACACCACCTAGTCCAGGACTCCCTCAGTAGCCCCTGAACCAGGCTTCAATGACGACAAGTCCGGTGCGCATATTGTCTTCGGCATTGCAAGGCGGGTTCCTCCTCCGAATAATTTATAGAAGATTGTGAACACCAGGATAGTGTCCGGCTCTGCAAAATAAATTCCACATACCATCGTAGAGAAAATAATATTTACACAAGTTCAATCTGCTGACGTATTTTGTGGCGTGACGTCACACCACTACCAAGCCTTTACTCGAATTGTTTTTATTGTACCACCTCAGCCTGTTTAGCGAAGCGGTTTCCTTGGCACGTCTTGTCGAAGTAGAGATCGTGTTCCCCTTATTCCGGGATTCCCATCAATACGGACGTGTGTAACCCAACCGCGCCATTGATTGCGGCGCTTGGGAGATAAGCGAGTTTTATCCGGCCGGTGGGGACGCATGGTTTCGTCCGCCCATATAAGGGGATAAAGATCCAACCCTTTTACCTACGCCTTCTTCCTCCTTTGCTTATCCATCTCCGCGAACTCGAGCTCCAGTGCCCAAGTCCGCACATCTCACCTCAACCTTCTCCAACTATGTCCGGAGCGGGAGGCAAGTGGATGGCCTCCTCCGTTATGGAGGGGCACATCCAGAAGCTGCGCAGCGCCGGATATCTGTCCAGCGACATCGTGCACCGGCTCCCCGACGAGGGGGAGCTCATCCCCACCCCCAGCCCCCTGAGAGGGTAGTATTCCTTTCCCATTTCCTCCGCGGACTGGGCTTCCCACTCCATCCCTTTGTCCGGGGGCTCATGTTCTACTATAGCCTGGATTTCCATGATCTGGCCCCGAATGTCATCCTCAATATCTCGGTGTTTATCGTCGCGTGTGTGGCTCAAGACCTTCAGTGTCAAGCTGAAGGTTGTGAAGGGCAGCCAAGCGGAGTGCGGAGGCGCCATGGTGGGCAATATGCCCAACGTTACTTGGCTCGAGGGCACCTTCGTTGAAACCATTAAGGGGTGGCAATCGGGGTGGTTCTACATCACCGAGCCGCGTGACCCTGAATGGACGGCGGCCCCCGAATTCAGATCTGGCATCCCCATATGGCTCACCTCCTGGAAAGAGAGTGGCCGGACATGGGGTGATTCGGAGGAGCTGACCGGACTTCAAGCCTGCATCCAAAAGCTAGTGAACAAGAAGCTCAAGCTTGTCAACGTAGTCCAGGTCATGCTCATCCGCCGGATTCTCCCATGCCAACAACGGGACTTCAATATGTGGGAGTTCGATCCGGCGCAGCACCAAACTTTGAGCGGGCTCTTCGACACTACGTACGAAGAGGCCTGGAGGGTGCTGTTTAAGGGTGCTGAGGCTCCCGCATCCGCTACCGAAGATCGCGGATTCAGCTCGCAGCGTCCGGCTAGCGAGGTAAGTGATTTTGCCCTTTATGGGACACTTGTTTTCCATAGTTTGACTCTATGCGGGATCTAAACTCCCTCTCCTTTGACAGGACTGGCTGAAGAAGGCCGAGCAGACAAACTGTCCGGCCCCTTTGCCAGAAGACCCAGCAAACGCCCGCTTAACGGGGTTGCTGGTTCCGGCACCCCACGTGGTGCCGGAGAAGAAGGCCAAGAAGAAGGCCACGGGCACTCGAAAGAGTTCCCGTTTTCAGGTGTCATCGGACGATGACTCCAAGGCGGACTCCTCCCACGAAGGCGAGGAGGAGAAGAAAGAGGCCCCTCCCCCAGCAGGGGGAGGGAAGAAAAGGAAGGCCTCCCCAACGAGGGAGGCCGAAGGGTCCAAGAAGGGAAGGACTCTTCCCCCGGACTGCTCTGCCAACGCCGGCGACGACGACGAGGATTGGCCTCCAAGGGCCAAGCCCCTAGCGAGATCGTAAGTATCCGGACTCCCGAATAGCTTCATGATTTTTCTTTTCGCCACATGGTGTCTTTCTAATGTCGCATACAACCCTGCAGTCCGCCCAAGGATGATCTTCCCGCTTCGTCGAGCGGGTCCTTGGGTGCGTCGGATATGTATTCCCTTCCGACCGCCTCCACCCCCCGTGATGCGAACAATGCCGAGGTGGGATCCCGGGAAGGGACCCGCCAGGAGCAGGAGGCCCCGGAGGTGCCGCAGGGCAACCTCCCGGACTTTGCACCGGACTCCGCACCGGAACCTGTAGTGGCTCCGGAGTCCGGCGGGCGGCCCCTTCGTAAGAAGGGCAAGACCGTGACGCCAGCGGCCTCCGTCCAACCGGAGGCGCCGGATAGCTTGCTGGAGGCACTCAACGGCGCTTCCATCAAATAGGAACACCGCACCATCATGAGTGCGGTGATTCAGAAGGTTCAGCTCGCCAAGAGCGGGCTGACCGAAGCCTGCAACAGCCTTCTAACAGGCTTTGAGGTAAGAATTTTGATATATGTAAAATAGTACCGCATAGACAGTAGCCCCTGATGCTCGGTTCGGTGTTCAGAAAAAAAAGCCGGACTGAGGATCTAAAAAGATATACGCAGGAGTCATAAAAAATATGTCAATATGGGATTGCAGGTTGTGCTGCTGACCTCTGCCGCACTGACTGCGGAGGTAAATACTTTGAAGCAAAGCCTCGAGCGGTCCAAGAACGAGCTCGGCCGTGCCAAGAAGCAGCTCGAGGACAAGGAAGGTGAGTAACACCTTATTAAAATTGTACCTTACAGAAAAGGATTTGGTTGCAAGAAGAATGACAAGGATAACATGGGTATTGCAGGGGCCACAAACGAGGTGGCGACCCTGAAGGAGGCGGTGTCCGCGGCCGAACGTAATGCGGCCGCGGAGCGCACCGAGCGAGAGAAGCAGGAGGCGCGGGTGGCGGAGGTACAGCAAGAGCTCCAGGCTCTCGTGGAAAAACATGAGAGTTTGGAGCGCGACTCGAAGACTCGAGAGTCCGAGCTTGCATCGGCTCTTGAGAGTGCCAAAGCCGCTAAGGCCGAAGCCGACAAGGCCCTCCAGGAAATCGAGGCATTGAAGAAAATAGCGGCGGGTAAGGCATTTTTCATGCAAAGTAAGCATGTGAGTGTGAATTACCTATCACTTACCCGAATTCGGAGCTCTCCAGGAGCGTTCGCAGATCTGCCCGGCAGCGTGTCCGATGCTGCCGCTTTCTATAGGGCCGAGGAGGGGAGCTCGACGGAGAAGGTCTTCTGGTCTCAGTATGCTGAGGTCGGACATCCGGTGCTCCTTAGCGACCAGCTGAAGCAGGTGGTCGAGCTCCACAAGATGGCC
Organism: Triticum dicoccoides; assembly: GCF_002162155.2. Lineage (NCBI taxonomy): Eukaryota > Viridiplantae > Streptophyta > Magnoliopsida > Poales > Poaceae > Triticum > Triticum dicoccoides. Next base: position 438,254,533 of record NC_041381.1, read on the forward strand.
GAACAGGCCATGAAGGGCCTCATAGTTCGGCTGTGGCCCAAGGACGCCATGCCTGGGAGCTACTTCGGCCTGGTGCGGCGGCTGGTGGATGCGTGTCCATGGATTGAAGTCATCAAGCACTCCGCCTATATTGAAGGTGCCCATCGGGCCCTTGCCCGTGCAAAGGTGCAATGGGGCAAGATGGATGCTGAGAAGCTTGTGACGGACGCGCCACCGCCGGGCAAGGAGTATCGCACGCCCGAGATGTATTATAAGAGTGTCCTGAAGGGTGCCTGCATTATTGCGGGTGAGTGCTCCAAAGATGTAATATTTGAGTAGACTCGCATTTTGTTATCCTGTGCGCTGAAAACTTTGTTCATATGCGCTAAGCAACGCTTGTTAATTTAAAATATTACCTTCTGTGCGGCCGTTTATCAAATCTGAGAGATGGCAAGTCGTCGGCTTCAGCCCCCATGCCACGAGTGCTGGGGTGTTCGGGATAAATTTGAGCACTCTTGTTCCCATTTTTGGGTCCATCTAGGGAGGCGCTCAACACAACGAACAAGGCAACCGGACTTATAATGCTTGAACACTCTCACTTAGCCATAGAATTCTATAATTTTAAATTTTTGCGAAGCCCCTAGTGTTCGGAAGGCCAAATTTGGGGCGCTATCCACGCTTGGGCCAGACAAAGCCGGTTCCTCGCTCTAAGCGACATAAGTCTTTAGGGACTCGAAAAAACCTCTCGAACAGCGACCGACTCTCGCCTCATCATGACGGTCAGTTTTAGCTTTCTCCATTGAGGCGCTCGCCCAGCTCAACTGGGGCGCAATCGCAGTGGTTCTCCCAGTGCTACCTTAGCCGATACAACGGAACATAAGGTACCAAAACATGGGAGCCAGGCAAACCCAACTATTGACCCAAGACATGATTCGGAGCCGATGCATATAATGCTATAAGTTCAGGGTGCCGCACTTGTGAAAGTGTTCGGACTTATCACACCATGATGCTGGAAACATAAAAGCCCCTGGTGTATTTAGCCGTACCAAAGTGTACGGATGCAACATGTCATAAATGAACATATGTATAAGAAAGAAATGCAATGATAAGCAAAAAAGGTGCTGCATTGTTTATTCAAGAAATACTGCTGTGAATGCAGAACGATACAAATAGTGCAATAAGCAAGGGATGGGACTATTTAAACATGTCCCCCTCCAGGGGTAGGCTGGGGAATGGTGTATAAAACAGATTTAATGCTCGTAATGGAGACCACCTGGATATTCGTCGTAGCCTTTCTCCTTCCCAGGCTGTTGCATCGTGAGTTCGGCAGGTCTACTGCCGGACAGGGCCTCTGATGAACGGGGTCCTGTGGGTAAAAAAGGAAAAGAGAAAAAAGAACGACACACTTGAGAGCCCCTGGTGTGGTTAAGCCGCATTCTGGGCCTATCGTGCTCGTGCCCCTCCCCCTATGCCCATGGTATCTCCAAAGCGTAATGATGTACGCGAAGGACCAGTCTTGTAATCTTGCAGGGGCTGGGGTTGGGGCCGCATTTCTACGCGTGCTCAGAATGTGCCAGGTGGTCTTGTTGTAGGTTACTCCGGGCGCGTTTAGCCGTGTCTGGTCGCTTAACGGCCGGACTTGAGAATTGCCTTAAGAGGCTGCACTGTACTTCTGCCGCGAGAGCCGCTGTATGTTCCTCCGTTCGGAGAGAGCGTTCAGTGTTTCCGTTGACCGTGATGACTCCTCGAGGGCCTGGCATCTTGAGCTTGAGGTATGCATAGTGCGGCACCGCGTTGAACTTTGCAAACATGGTACGTCCGAGCAGGGCATGATAGCCACTACGGAACGGAACTATGTCGAAGATTAACTCCTCGCTTCAGAAGTTATCCGGGGATCCGAAGACCACTTCCAGTGTAACTGAGCCTGTACAATTGGCCTCTACACTTGGTATGACGCCTTTAAAGGTCGTCTTTGTGGGTTTAATCCTTGAGGGGTCTATGCCCATTTTGTGCACTGTATCCTCATAAAGCAGGTTCAGGCTGCTGTCGTCGTCCACTAGGACTCTGGTGAGGTGAAATCCATCGACGATTGGGTCTAAAACCAATGCGGTGAATCCGCCGTGGCGGATGCTGGTGGGGTGGTCCCTTCGATCAAAAGTGATCGGGCAGGAGGACCATGGATTGAACTTCGGGGCGACTGGCTCCATCGCGTATACATCCTTGAGTGCACGCTTCTGCTCCCTTTTGGGTATGTGGGTTGCGTATATCATGTTCATTGTCCGCACTTGCGGGGGCAAACCCATCTGTCCTCTATTGTTCAGCGGTCGGGTCTCTTCCTCGTCATCGCTATGCAGCCCCTTGTTGTTGTTTTCGGCAATTAACTTGCCTGCCTGCTTGAATACCCAACAGTCCCTGTTGGTGTGGTTAGCTGGCTTTTTGGGGGTGCCGTGTATCTGGCACGAGCGATCGAGTATTCGGTCCAAATTGGACGGACCCGGAGTAGTTCTTTTGAATGGCTTTTTTCACTGACCGGGTTTAGAGCCTCGGAATCCGGCATTGACTGCTGTATCCTCACTATTGTCGCCGTTAATGCGGCATTTGTTCTTGTTGCGACGCGACCTGCCATTGCGGTCCTTGATATCCGGACTGCCAGAATTTTTACTGAGGTTGTTGTTGCGGGCTAGCCAGCTGTCCTCTCCCGTGCAGAAGCGGGTCATGAGTGATGTGAGGGCTGCCATGGATTTCGGCTTTTCCTGTCCCAGGTGCCGGGCCAGCCACTCGTGGCGGATGTTATGTTTGAAGGCCGCGAGGGCCTCCGCATCCGGACAGTCGACAATTTGATTTTTCTTAGTTAAGAACCGTGTCCAGAATTATCTGGCCGATTCGTCTGGTTGCTGAATTATATGGCTTAGGTCGTCAGCTTCTGGTGGTCGCACATACGTGCCCTGGAAGTTATCCAGGAATGCGGCTTCCAGGTCCTCCCAACACCCAATTGATTCTGCTGGCAAGCTGTTGAGCCAATGCCGAGCTGGTCCTTTAAGCTTGAGTGGGAGGTATTTGATGGCGTGAAGATCATCACCGCGGGCCATGTGGATATGAAGGAGATAGTCTTCGATCCAAACCGCGGGGTCTGTTGTGCCATCATAAGATTCAACATTCACGGGTTTAAACCCTTCGGGGATTTGATGATCCATTACTTCATCTGTGAAGCATAGTGGGTGTGCCTCGCCTCTGTATTGGGCTATATCACGGCGAAGCTCAAAAGAGCTTTGTCTACTGTGTTCGGCCCGACTGGACTTGTTGTGTCCGGCGCGACGGTTGTCGTCACGTATCATGGGGCGCCCACATGATCCGTAGATCGATCCAGATTGTCTTGCCTTATCCTCCAATATATCTCGCAAGTCCAGAGCGTTCACCTGTGGCCTTGTGCTTTTCGAGCGGTGCCGGGGTACGGTTCTAGTGGAGGGCCTAGAGGCCTCTCTGTCGCGGCCACGGGGTGGTCGGTCAGCCATATTGTCCACTGGTGATGCAGGTTCATATGCCTCCTCCTCTAATCGGGGGAGGAGCTTGCATTTAGGGTAGCTTTTGGAGGGGCGTTCGAGCTCATGCTCTTCGGCCGCAAGGACTTCAGTCCATTTGTCGGCTAGCAGATCTTGATCAGCTCTAAGCTGTTGTTGCTTTTTCTTGAGGCTGTTTGTCGTGGCCATAAGCCTGCGTTTAAAACGCTCTTGTTCGACGGGATCCTCAGGTACGACGAATTCGTCGTCGTCGAGGCTTGCCTCGTCTCTGGAGGGAGGCATGTAATCCTCTACCTCTTCGTCTGCCGCTCTCTCATGAGGGCTGGCGTCTCCATCCTCCTGTGCTGAATCTTGCTGGAGGGGGTTGTCTTCGGCACTGTCTGGGGTGTTATTATCTCCGGTGCCGGAATCTCCATTCTTGTTGTGGCGGGATTTAGAGCGGCGCCGCTGACGACGGCGCTTGGGCTGTTTCTTGGAGGGGTCATCCTCCGCTGTTCCTTCGCCATTCCCATCCTTTGGGATATCCACCATGTATATGTCATATGATGAGGTGGCTTTCCAGTGCCCAGTAGGTGCTGGTTCTTGGTCGTCTCCAGCATCGTCGTCCATACCATCGATGTCTTCGGAGTCGAAGTCTAGCATGTCGGTTTGATCTTCGACAGTGGCTACTAAGTGGGTGGTGGGTGGGCTTTGAATTTCTTCGTCGTCCGCATCCCAACCGTCCTGACCGCAGTCCGGCCAGGGCTCTCGTGATAATGAGAGATACTTTAGCGAACTCAAGATGTCGCCGAAAGGTGAGTGTTGAAAGATGTCCGCAGCGGTGAACTCCATGATCGGCGCCCAATCGGATTCGATTGGAGGGGGCGCGGGAGGTTCGGAGTTCGGCGAGGAGTCCGGCGCCTCGGAGTCACGAGCTTCACGAGGGACAAGGTCAGTATTCGGCTCCATCACCGTAGAGGTTGCAGCCCCCGAGGCGGTGTCTAGCCACCCGTCCTCGATCTGCGCAGCCGGCTCCGAATTGAGGGTCGGAGCGGACTCGTGTGCGGCCTCCAGGGCACTGTCCGGCTGCAGAGATAAATCATGCCCATCGTGACAGTGCGGCGCGCTCGGCTGTGGCTCGAATCCATCGAAGATCAAGTCTCCGCGGATGTCAGCCGTGAAGTTCAAACTTCCAAATCTAACCTGACGGCCAGGGGCGTAGCTTTCGATCTGCTCCAGATGGCCAAGCGAATTGGCCCACAGTGCAAAGCCGCCGAATACGAAGATCTGTCCGGGGAGTAAGGTCTCACCCTGGACTGCATCGTTGTTGATGATCGAAGAAGCCATCGAGCCTATCGGTGACGACACAGAGGAACACTCAATGAAAGCACCAATGTCGGTGTCAAAACCGGCGGATCTTGGGTAGGGGGTCCCGAACTGTGCGTCTAGGTGGATGGTAACAGGAGACAAGGGACATGATGTTTTACCCAGGTTCGGGCCCTCTTGATGGAGGTAAAACCCTACGTCCTGCTTGATTGATATTGATGATGTGGGTATTACAAGAGTAGATCTACCACGAGATCAAGGAGGCTAAACCCTAGAAGCTAGCCTATGGTATGATTGTTGTTTGTCCTATGGACTAAAGCCATCCGGTTTATATAGACACCGGAGAGGGCTAGGGTTACACAGAGTCGGTTACAATGGTAGGAGATCTACATATCCGTATTGCCAAGCTTGCCTTCCACGCCAAGGAAAGTCCCATCCGGACACGGGACGAAGTCTTCAATCTTGTATCTTCATAGTCTTGGAGTCCGGCCGATGATGATAGTTCGGCTATCCGGACACCCCCTAGTCTAGGACTCCCTCAGTGGGGATTTCAGCTTCAGGTATTTTTCTTTTATTAGTAACAATATCTTTCATTTATTTGGCATAAGGAGCCATCTTCAGAATGTCAGTCAAACGAGTACGCAAAAAGACTGGCCTAAGCATTTCAGCAAAGCGTTCAAATTCTTCCTCATTCTTATTCTTAGAGGGTTTAGGAGGAAAGGGCATGGGTTTATGAACCCATGGTTCTCTTTCTTTACCATGTTTTCTAGCAACAAAATCTCTTTTATCATAAAGTTTGTTTCTAGAAGGTGGGTTATCAAGATCAACAACAGGTTCTATTTCAACATCATTATCTAGTTCTTTATCCTTGTCTTGTTGAGCATATACATGAGCATCATCATTATCATTATCATTATCACTAGGTGAATGTTCATTACCAGATTGTGTTTCAGCATCAGAAATAGAAACATCATTACTATTCTCTGAAGGTTTTTCTACCTCAGGTTTGCTAGAAGCATGCAAGTACTACCATTTTTCTTTTTCTTTTTAGAAGGACTAGGTGCATCTACATTAATTCTTTGAGAGTGTTGTTCAATTCTTTTAGGATGACTGAGGGAGTCCTGGATTAGGGGGTATCCGGACAGCCGGACTATATACTTTGGCCGGATTGTTGGACCATGAAGATACAAGACTCAAGACTTCATCCCGTGTCTGGATGGAACTCTCCTTTGCGTGGAAGACAAGCTTGGCGATTCGGATATTAAATTTCCTTCTTTGTAACCGACTCCATGTAAACCCTAGCCCTCTCTGGTGTCTATATAAACCAGAGAGTTTAGTCCTTAGAGACAGAATCATAATCATCATAGGCTAGCTTCTAGGGTTTAGCCTCTACGATCTCGTGGTAGATCAACTCTTGTAACACCCATATCATCAATATCAATCAAGCAGGAAGTAGGGTTTTACCTCCGTCAAGAGGGCCTGAACCTGGGTAAACATTGTGTTCCTTGCCTCCTGTTACCATTAGCCTTAGACGCATAGATCGGGACCCCCTGCCCGAGATCTGCCGGTTTTGACACTGACATTGGTGCTTTCATTGAGAGTTCCTCTGTGTTGTTGCTGCAAGGCCCGATGGCTCCTTCAATCATCAACAACAATGTGGTCCAGGGTGAGACTTTTCTCCTCGGACAGATCTTCGTGTTCGGCGGCTTTGCACTGCGGGCCAACTCGCTTGGACATCTGGAGCAGATCGACAGCTACGACCCTGGCCACCAGGTCAGGTTCGGAAACTTGAACTACACGACTGATATCCGTGGAGACTTGATCTTCAACGGATTCGGACCTGAGCCAGGAGCGCCGGACAGTCACGATGAGCACAGCTTAGACCTGTTGTCGGACGATGCTCGGGATATCGCCCCTGCAGGAACCCCGGACCTAAATCCGGGACAGATTGCATCGCCCGAGGATGGGTGGATAGACCATGCCCCGGAGGCCGCACACCCATTGGCGGTAGAGCCAAACACAGACTTCACCCCCAAGGAAGCCTGTGACACCGGACCCCCGGACTCGTATCCGGCTGTAGGTTCCAGTCCGCGCACCTTCGAGCCCGACGAATCTGGTTGGGCTTCGGCAATGGAGTTCACTGCTGCGGATATCTTCCAGCACTCTCCCTTTGGCTACATGCTGAACTCGTTAAAATCTTTCTCTTTGTCAGGAGACTCTCTGCCGAACTATGTCCGGCTCAAGTGGGAAGCAGGCGATGAAGGAATTCGTTGCCCACCCACCACCCACTTCATTGCCACGATCGATGATTTAACCAACGTGCTTGACTTCGACTCTGAAGACATCAACGGTATGGACGAGGATGTAGGAGAAGAACAGGAACCACTGCCCACGGGGCGGTGGACAGCCACCTCCTCATATGATATATATATATGGTGGACACTCCAAAGGAAACCAATGGTGACGAGGCAATGGAGGATAACCCCTCAGGGAAGAAAGCAAAGCATGGGTGTCGTCAGCGCCGCTCCAAGCCCCGCCATAGCAATACCGGCACAGGAGACGAAAACAATCCAGATGGTGCCGAAGATGAATACAACCTCGATCAGCCTGCCTTCGAGCAGGCCGAGTAGGAAGAAGGGTAGGACAGCCCAGACAAACAGGCGACGGACGGATATCCGGAGGAGGACAACTACATGCCCCCCTCTGAAGACGAGATTAGCCTCGGCGACGACGAGTTCGGCATGCCTGAGGACCCCGTGGAGCAGGAGCGCTTCAAGCGCCGGCTTATGGCCACTGCGAGGAGCCTGAAGAAGAAGTAGCGGCAGCTCCAAGCTGATCAAGACCTGCTCACAGACAGATGGACAGAAGTCCTAGCAGCCGAGGAATATGGACTCGAGCGCCACACGGCTGACCGGCCACCTCGTGGCCGGGATAAAATGACATATCAGCCCGAATACCAGCCCGCACCCCCACGCCAGTTCACTATGGCCCGGGGCAACACGCAGGACCTGCGATACATATTGGAAAACAACGCAGGACAACAAAGATCAATCTACGGATCACGGGGGCGCGCCACAGCACATGATGATGACCGCCATGCCGGATACGCTAACAATAAATCCGGCCGGGCCGAACACAATCGACCAGACTTAGTCGGATTATGTCGCGACATGGCCCGGCACAGAGGCGCCGCACACCCCCTCTGCTTCACTGATGAAGTAATGGATCATGAATTCTCAGAAGGGTTTAAGCCCGTAAACATTGAATCATATGATGGCACAATAGACCCCGCAGTATGGATCAAAGATTTCCTTCTCCACATTCACATGGCCCGCGGTGACGATCTACACGCCATAAAGTATCTTCCCCTTAAGCTCAAAGGACCAGCCAGCACTGGCTAAAGAGCCTGCCGGCAAATTCCGTTGGCAGTTGAGAAAACCTGGAGGACGCTTTCCTCGACAACTTCCAGGGCACATACGTGCGACCACCGGATGCTGATGACTTGAGCCACATTAACCAACAGCCTAGAGAGTCAGCCAGAAAATTCTGGACTTGGTTCCTAACTAAAAAGAACCAAATTGTCGACTGTCCGGATGCCGAAGCTCTAGCAGCTTTTAAGCATAATATCCGCGATGAGTGGCTCACCCGACACCTCGGCCAGGAAAAACCAAAATCCATGGTGGACCTCACGACACTCATGACACGCTTTTGCATAGGCGAAGATAGCTGGTTGGCTCGCAGCGGCACCACGCCAATAAACTCCAGCACTTCAGACGCCCGCGACAATAACGGCAAGCCACGGTGCAACAGACATAAGTGTAGGAACAATGGCGATAACACTGAAGACACGGCAGTCAATGCCAGATTCAGTGGCTCAAAATCCGGTCAGCAAAAAAGTCATTCAAAAGAAACAATCAGGGACCTTCCAGTCTGGACCGCATACTTGACCGCTCATGCCAAATTCACGGCACCCGGGATAAGCCAGCAAATCACACTAATAGAGACTGTTGGGTGTTCAAGTAGGCCAGCAAGATAAATGCAGAAAACAAGGACAAGGGGCTGCACATCGATGATGATGAAGAGCCCCGGTGTCCGAACACGGGGGGACAGAAGAAATTTCCTCCACATGTGAAAACGGTCAATATGATCTATGCCACCCACATCCCCAAACGGGAGCGGAAGCGAGCACTACGGGACGTCTATGCGATGGAGCCAGTCGCCCCAAAATTTAACCCATGGTCAACCTGTCCGATCACCTTTGATCGTAGGGATCACCCTACTAGCATCTGTCACGGCGGTTCAGCCGCATTGGTCCTAGACCCAATCATCGATGGCTTCCACCTTACGCGAGTCCTTATGGATGGCGGCAGCAGCCTGAACCTGCTTTATCAGGATACAATGCACAAAATGGGTTTCGACCCTTCGAGGATCAAACCCACCAAAACCACCTTCAAAGGTGTAATCCCAGGAGTAGAGGCCCATTGCACGGGCTCTATAACATTGGAAGTGGTCTTGGGATCTCCGGATAACTTCTAAAGCAAAGAGTTAATCTTCGATATCGTCCCTTTCCGTAGTGGTTATCACGCACTGTTTGGACGAACCGCATTCGCTCGATTCAATGCGGTGCCACATTATGCATACCTCAAGCTCAAGATGTCAGGACCTCGCGGGGTCATAACAATCAATGGAAACATGGACCGCTCTCTCCATACAAAAGAACATACTGCAGCCCTCGCGGCAGAAGTACAAAGCAGCTTTCTCCGGCAAGCCACCAATCCGGCAACAACAACTCCGAGCACCGTCAAGCGAGTCCAAAGTACCCCACAATAGGATCCTAGGCACGCCAAGAGAGCGACTAGCAGTCCGGCCTCCGCTCCAGCCCCATTAAGGCAGCACTCGTGCCACGCGTACACAATTACGCACTAAAAATACCATGGGCATAGGCGGAGGCGCAACAATGCGGCTCAGCTGCAACATACTTTAATAACCCTCTCTATTGTTCAGGACCCTGCTTCGGGGCAGCCTCTTCAAAAGAGCCGGATTATCGGACTTTCACAGGAGAGAAATCCAAGGAGGCAAAAGGCATTGCGCACACAGGAAATACCCAGGTGGCATCTATTCATGATCGTTATACCTGTTTTATATACCTATATGCGGCCCGCCCTTGGATAGGACATGTCAAATAGTCCTATTTACCTATGCTTAACGCATTCATTGTAAACATACGCTTAGACGTATTATACATCAATGGGAGATCATATACAGCGTCGGCTTATTATTCCTATCTGCACATTTTTTTTCTATAAATGTTTATTTACTATTGCATCGGTACACTTTGGTACGTTTAGTTTGCCAGGGGCTTCTTATGGCGCCCCGTAATACAGCAAGACAAGTCCGAACACTTTCAACAGTGCGGCACCCCGAACTTATAGCACTATATGCATCAGCTCCGAATCATGTCTTGGGTCAATAGTTGGGTTAGCCCAGCTCCCTTGTTTTGGTACCTTATGTTCCGTTATATCGGCTAAGGTAGCGCAGGGAGAACTACTGCGATTGTGTCCCGGTTCTTCCGGACGAGCACCTCAGTAGAGAAAGCCGAAAACTGACCGGCATGATGCGGCGAGAGCTGGTCGCTGTTCGAGAGGTCTTAAAATCCTTAAAGATTTTTTCTGCTTTAAGCGAGGAATCAGCCTCGTCCGATTTAGGCTTATATAGCGCCCCAATTCGGCTTTCCGAATTCTAGGGGCTTCGCCAAAATTTAAAATTGTAGACTTCTATGGCTAAGTGAAAGTTATAAAGCCGCATAGTCCGATTGCCTTGTTCGCTGCGCCAAACACCTCCTTCAGGGACCAAAAATTTGGATAAAGAGTGTCTGGGTTTTTTCCAGGAACACCCCGATACTAGTGATACGGGGGTGGAAGCCGACGACTGGCCTACTTTCAGAAATTTATAAACAGCCGCACAGAAGGTAATATTTTAAATCAAAAAGCGCTATATAGCGCAAGTAACTTCGTCTTTATATTACAAACATGACAGAAGTACATTCACTCCAAGATAGTGTCCTTGGTACATTCATCGGCCACGAGATGAGCGCCTTTCATAACGACATCATAATATTTTTCGGGATAGAGATGCGCCTTGCCCTCCGGCGGTCCATCCTTCACCAGCTTCTCCATGTCCAGCTTGCCCTAATGCACCTTCGCACAAGCAAAAGCTCGGCGGGCACCCTCAATGCAAACAGATCGCTTGATCACTTCAAGTCGCGGACAGGCATTTACCATCCGCTCTATCAGGCCAAAGTAGCTAGCGGGCAGTGGCTCACCAGGCCACATCCGGACTATGAAATCTTTCATAGCCACTTTGGCCGCCCTGTGGAGTTCAACCAGCTGCTTCAGTTGGTCACTCAGAGACATCGGCTATTCGGCTCCAGCATACTGGGACTAGAACAGCTTCTCCATTGAGCTCCCCTCCTCGGTGCGATAGAACTCCGCAGCATCAGATACGCTGCATGGCAGATTTGCGAATGCCCCTGGAGAGCTCTGAATCCGGGTAAGTAAAAGAATCGTCTCCTCCACATGCTTGCTTTGCATAAAGAATGTCTTACCCGCCGCTATCTTCTTGGCCACTTGGATTTCCTGCTGGGCCTTTTCGGATTCGGCCTTGGCATCTTTCATGCTCAAAAGGGCCTTCGCAAGCTCAGACTCCTTCGTCTTGAAGTCACGCTCCAAGGACTCGAACTTCTTACCGAGCTCCTGGAGCTTTTGCTGTACCTTGCCCACCCTAGCATTTTGCTTTTCACACTCAATGCGCTCCGCGGCCGCCTTGTTTTCGGCCTCGGATAGCGCTTTCTTCAGGGATGCCACTTCGGTCGTGGCCCCTATTGCAAAATCATGACATTTTCAGCGTCATCAATTTTTATTATTTTTGATATATGAACGGGGTATCACTCACCTTTGTTCTCTTCGAGCTGCCTCTTCGTGAGGCCGAGCTCTCCCTGGGCCTGCTCCAGGTCCCGTTTGAATCCAGCGATTTTGGCCGTGCGGGCAGCAGTGGTAACCAGCACCGCCTGATTATTAACATAGACATCTAATATTAGACTCCTGCGGATTAAAATGGACCCTCTGCTTGGCTTTTCTTTCCGAACACCAAGCAGAGTCTGAGGGGCTACTGTCTATCGGGTGATAACTTCACACATTTTTGATTACTTACCTCAAAGCTTGTTAGGAGGCTGGTGCAGGCTTCGGTTAGTCCGCTCTTGGCGGACAGAACCTTCTGAAGCACCACACTCATAAGAGTACGATGCTCTTCATCCATGGAAGTTCCGCAAAGCGCTTCCAGCAGACCATCCGGCGCTTCTAGCGTAACGGAAGTCGTTGGCACGGACAGCCCGCCCTCCTTAGCGAGGGGCTGCCTGCCCGAATCCGGAACCTTTGGAGGTTCCAGTACAGTGTCCAACCGGGAGCTCGACTTGTTGCGGCTCCCGTCGGCACAGTCTGCGGGGATCTTGCGCCCTGTGAGCCCGACGTCTGGGTTTTCGCCTTGGGGCGTCTCCAGAGTCGCCTCCCCTTGCTCAGGGAGCCTTTGGGATAACACCTCCATGTCATCCGCAGGACGAGGGGAAGTGGTCGTTGGGAGCGAATTCATCACCGAATTGCTCAAAGACCCATCCGAAGAGGATACCTTGGGATGGGCCCTGGCAGGACTGCATATGCGTGTTCGGCGTTATAACAGACCATGAAGCAAAGTCACACTAAAGTACAATGGAAGTACGGATACTTACGATCTTACTAGGGGCTTCCCCCTGGGCAGCAACTCCTCCTCGCTGTAGGCAGCCGTGGTGGAATAATCCGGAAGGGACACCTTTCCCTTCTTGGGTGTTCCCGCCTTCCCCTCCGGGGCAGCTTTCCTTTTCTTCTCCTCCCCAATGCGGGGAGGTGGCATATCTTCGTGGTCCTCCCTGCCTCCATGGGAAAAATCGGCTTCGTCATCCTCGGACGACGAGCCTATGACGGCCTTGCACCGGGGACACTTCCTGGTCCCCTGGGCCGCCCTCTTAGACCCTTCGGCCTTCCCAGATGGGGCGGCCCTTTCTTTCTCCTCCTCCCCTCCGTGGGAGGAGTGTGCCTCGTCGTCTTCGGACGAGGCATCTTGTACGGCCTTGCGCCGGAGACCCTTCCTGGTCCCCGGGGCCTGCTTTTCGGCCTTCTTCCCCGGCGCCTTATAAGGCGCTGGGACTAGCATCTCCGTCAGGAGAGCGGTCGCCGGACCTTTTGACAGTGGAGCCGGACAGTCGATCCGCTCTGCCGTCTCCACGTACTCCTGATTAAGTACACACGATGACTTGATATCCTCCTGTGAGAATCCTGGGAAAACTACACCTCATGATGGTTAGAAAACTCACCGGACAAGGGAGCCGCGTGGCGTGGAGTCCGCGGTCCTCGGAAGTGGGAGGAGGTGTTTCGGAGCCCTTGAACAACATCTTCCATGCGTCCTTGAGTGTCGTACCATAGAGCCCTCGGAGTGTCCGGTGTTCGGTCGGGACGAACTCCCACATATTAAAAGACCGTCTTTGGCACGAAAGAATTCGGCGGACGAGCATGACCTGGACTATGTTGACAAGCTTGATGTTCTTGTCAATCATATTCTTGATACAGTTCTAAAGTCTGGCCAGCTCCACAGGCTCGCCCCAGGCCAGGCCCTTCTTCTCCCAGGAGGTGAGCCGCATGGGAATTCCGCATCGGAATTCGGGTGCCGTCGCCCAGTTGGCGTTGCGCGGCTCGGTGATGTAGAACCACCCCGATTGCCACCCTTTCATGGTCTCCGTGAAGGAGCCGTCAAGCCAGGTGATGTTAGGCATCTTGCCCACCATGGCGCCTCCGCACTCCGCTTGCTGGCCACTCACGATCTTCGGCTTCACGCAGAAGATTCGTAGCCACAAGCCGAAGTGAGGCTTGATGCGGAGGAAGGCCTCGCACACGACGATAAACGCCGAGATGTTGAGGACGAAGTTTGGGGCTAGATCATGGAAATCTAGCCTGTAATAGAACATGAGCCCGTGGACGAAGGGATGAAGTGGAAATCCCAGTCCACGGACGAAGTGGGCGAGAAACACGATCCTCTCTTGGGGTTCCGGAGTCGGAATTATCTGCCGTGCGTTCGGTGGCCGGTGCGCGATGTCTACGGCCAAGTATTCGGCCGCCCGAAGCTTCGCAATATGCTCCTCCTTCACGGTGGAGGCCACCCACTTGCCTCCTGCTCTGGACATGTTTGGCTGTGCGGAGAAGGCGTGAACTGGGGCGCTGGAGCTCGAGGAGGCAAGAATGGATAAGCAAAGGAGGAAGAAGGCATGGGTGAAAATGGGGAATTCTTATCCCTTTATAGAGGCGACAAAAGCGGTGCGCCTCCCCACTTGCCCGTTGAGGGTCGCTTATTTCCCAAGCACCACGATAGATGGCGTGGTTGGGTTACCCATACCCGTATTGATGGGAATCCCGTTATAAGGTGTCACGACCGGTTTTCCAATAAAAATATTTATTGATAAACCAGTCTTTAGAGTCCAGTATGAGAGAAATCCTCCTCACTGGTAGACAATTTCTTGATACAATAAGCCAGTAGCATAAAATATATTACAGGGTTGAACTGCGGTCGCTCAACCAAATTATTACAAGCACGCCAATAATCATACATAATGGCGGACAGGACACAGTGGTGTGGAGACATACTACTGACTCATGGATAGGTTGGTGGTGGAAAAGCACAGCGGGAAGGGAAATACAAGACTCTAAGAATATCATTTCATCGAACATCGAGGTGAGGCTCGATAAATTTATTTGGTAGCGGAAGCGGATATAAAATAGTGGCCAAATCCAGGGTCGCACGAGACTGACTGGGACTCCTCTAAGTGTCGGACTCGCTATCGAACTCTTTATCCATGAGATCGCCTTCGTCAGCATCTGGCCAAATCAACAAGCCAGTGAGTACTTTGAAAGTACTCGCAAGACAGTTCGGACGAAAGATATAACAAATGCGTGCATGGATGCAACATGATAATTCCTTAATGCACAATAAATAAAATTGGCATAACGGGTAAGTAAAAAGGGAAAACGGCGGTAGTCCGCCTGAAATTCCACAGAACATAAATAAGGACCGATCAGGTGTCTGAAGCGACGCCTCGAAAGGTGAACAAATAAAAATAAGGAAATGATGCCACAGTTGGGCATCTTAGCGACACCACATAAAGGGCTTTTAAAAGAAATGCCACGGTCGGACGTCTGAGCGACATCGCAGAAAGGGCTTTAAAAGAAATGCCACAGTCGGACATCTGAGCGACATCGCAGAAAGGACTTTAAAAGAAAGGCCACAGTCGGACGTCTGAGCGACATCGCAGAAAGGGCTTTAAAAGAAATGCCACAGTCGGACGTCTGAGCGACATCGCAGAAGGGGCTTTAAAAGAAATGCCACATTCGGACGTCTAAGCGACATCGCAGAAAGGGCTTTAAAAGAAATGCCACAGTCGGACGTCTGAGCGACATCACATAAAGGGCTTTAAAAGAAAGGCCACAGTCGGACGTCTGAGCGACATCGCAGAAAGGGCTTTAAAAGAAATGCCATAGTCGGACGTCTGAGCGACATCACATAAAGGGCTTTTATTCACAAGTAAATAATACTCATAATAAACATTCAATTCATGAAAACAAACGGGTTAGTCCATCCACAGGAGTAATCATTTAACCGGACTTAGCACTCATGCGATTCGCCGGAGTCTCTGTCATCAAAGCTGACAATTGATTAGGATAAGATGGAACGAAACTTGACATGGAGGAGATGATTTGGAGGAATATATGACTCTGCAGAGTTTGTACAAAATTTTTCCCACAGTCAACGGATTTCCGTAGTCACGAAGGACTAGTTCCGTTTACGGTATTTCAGAAGAAAACAGAGCTAACCGGTACACACCCATCCTACCTCTCGATGCTAGGAATCACCCTAGTCATCGTCCAAGAAAAACTTTTGAGACGGGGAGATCACAATCTCGAATAGCATGGGATCAAATTTATATACGCGCGCTCTAAGGGGTGCCCCCCTCTCGGTCCCAACCGGAAACACCCATGCCCCCTGACCGGATGACTGGCTTTAATCCAGGGCCATGGAACCATCATCACGGCCTCTCCTCTTTGGTGTGTACCATGAAAGTGGTTTGCAACTTACTAAACCATATTCCTTGCGGAAAACATGTGGTAGTACAAGGAAGGAAATGATAGGTACTGGACCGATATGGTTTGACACTGAAGTCACATGGTCTGGTGTACGACTGGCATGCTACAACACTGCCACCGTACCCATCCTCATGCCAACACATGGCCATTCATATTCACATTCATCCATGTATGGATCATTGAACTCACTCACCTTATTATCACATAAAATAACGTTCATCGGTATGCTTACCAACATGTCATGAAACTAACTAAATGCAAAACATGCCGAGACACTCATCATATCAAAAGTTCAAACATGCTTGCCTGGTTCAGAGTAGTCGGAGCCTAGCTCGGTGAAGTTCGCGGCTCCGTCACCTCCTTCGGTATCTACGGTTTAAAGAAAATATATGCGCTAACGTAAATACCAAGGAGAGCACAGAAGGTAAACCAAATATTTTTCAAATAAATCTGATAAAAAACTAGACAAAATTTTAAAGAGGTCAGAAAAAGAATCAATCAAAATTACTTTTCTGATTAAAAGTTATATGGGTTTTTGTCCAGGGACTTATCTGTAATGAAACAGAAGATCTCCAGGGGCTAGTTTATAAAAACAGAAAACGCTTCGGTAGCGACTACGCCAGCCCGAAGAGAAAACGTATTCTGCCCGAAGGCGCTTCCAGAAAACGATTCGAAGAGAGAGCAGAGAGGCTGACGGTGGGGTCCCACCTGTCAGGTTCAAATGTTCAAACGGGGCGGCAGAGTTCGCCGGCGCCCGAGAGCCGTGGTGGTCGCCGGCGGCGATCCACGGCGAGGCAGAGAGATCGGGGAGTACCTCCGTGCTCAGGGTATCCTTCCGCGTCAGTTGATGGTGGTGGAGTCGGTCGGCGAGCACCACGTCGACGACGAGCTTTGCTCCGGCGGACGGCGGCTCGGGTGGTCGAGGGGCTCGTCGGAGAGGGCTGCAAAGGTTAAATTGAAGAGGGGGTTATGCTCCTGGCAGCTAGAGAAGGTAACGAACGGGGTTTGAGCGCCGGAGATGGCCTCACCAGAACGAATCGGGCTGGAGGCCGAGGCGGGGCGAGGCGGCCGGAGCTGGGGGAGGAGACCTCCTCGAGGTCCCCCTAGTGGCCTGGCGGGGTGTTGGTGAGTAGTGGGGGTGCTGCGTGCACGAGAGTGAGCTCGGGGCCCCTTTATATAAGCGGTCCGAGGCGGTTGCCGTGAACGAGGATCACCGGCGAGCGATTACGGTGGCGCAGTGCTCGGTTGGGGTGGTTAGGGGCTCGAGCGTCATCACGGAGGTTCAACGGGTCCGTTTTGGTGTTAAACTGGCCGGGGTTTGGGTGTTAAGGGCGAGCTCGACGGAACGGTGAGGGTGCGGGCCCGTCGGCGGCGGAGAGCGCGTTCCGTGCTTGCCGGCCACGGTGGCTGTGCTACGGGCGTGCGCTGGCGTGCATGAGGCCACGCGGAGAGCCAGGGAGCGATGGGCGGCGCGGAACGGCGTTCTGCCGTGGGGTGCCTCCTGTCGGCCGCCACGGGAGGTCCCGACGCCGCAGAAGACGCCGGCGAGGGCGAGCCAGCGCGCTACCGACGCCAGGAAGGCTCCACGCACGCGTGTGCAGCTTCAGACAAGAGGAAGAGGCGGCGAGGAACGTGCCAAGGGCACTGTGGCCGCGTGACTGAAACTGACAAACTGAAGATGACACTGAAACTGAATTTACTGAACTTTGAACAGTAACAGTGCCCACAAGGTGTTCCACCGAATGAAAAAGGCCTCTGGTGATTTTTCCTTGAGCTGATTTTTGGTGGAGTGGCTTCTCCTTGCTCAAGTAGGCTGCATGATTTTTGGTGGAATTTTTGGAGGAGTGTGGATATGAATTTCATCAAATTTGGCAAATCTGGTCCAAACTTGCAGAGACTGTATTTTGAAAATTTTGAAAAGGGGAGGAGTGGATCAAGATGGTTCTGGGTTGTGGGTTCAAAGGACAATCCAGGAGAATTGGTTTGAGGTCAAAACTCAAATGAAAAAGTGTACTTGCTTTGAAAATCCCTCAGGCTCCAAATAATTTTCAGAATTGAATTGAGGGGAAAAATAATTAGAGAAAAATACAAAACTTGTTTGGATTAGTTGGGACAGAGAACTTAGGTTGATCACAAGGTGTAGGGGAGGTTTTGGAGGGGTTTTACCACATGGGCAAAAATGCCAAGTCATGGTGGTTCCAAGATATGAAATTCCCAAATTTCATGGAGTTTCTTTTTAAAAGAAAAAAATTAAACTCCCAAAATAATTTTGGGAGAGAACCAACAGAGAAGAAGTTTCAAAAGGTCAAACACCAAAGTTTGAAGCAAGAATAAAAACCTTGCCAAAGGAAAGAAAGTTTTTTTTTTAAGAGGAAGGTTTTCTGGAAAAATTTTAAATGGCCTCTTTTCAAAAACTACAAAGTTTTTGCTGAAAACCAAAGTAAAAATTTTGGAGTGTCACAACACCTACCCCCTTAGGAAAAATCTCGTCCCCGAGATTTCAGCTGATCCTTAAATAAGTGTGGATGCTCTGTCCGAAGAAAATCCTCGCTTTCCCAAGTTGCTTCACTGTCGGTGTGATTGCTCCACTGGACTTTGAAAAACTTGATGGTTTTATGTCGGGTCCTCCTTTCAGACTCCTCTAATATTCTTATGGGACGTTCTCGATAAGTGAGGTCTGGCTGTATGTCAATGTTCTCATGAGATACTTGTTTCTCTGGGTTGCTTACGCACTTCCTTAATTGAGAGACGTGGAACACGTCGTGAATGTCGGATAAGTCTTCGGGTAAGTCTAGCTGGTAGGCTACAGTGCCTCTTCGTGCCACTATGCAAAATGGTCCAATGAATCTTGGTGCTAATTTTCCTTTAATCTTAAACCGTTGCAATCCTCTCATCGGGGATACTCTCAAGTATACGAATTCACCGGGTTCGAAGCTGACCCTACGATGTTTCTGATCATAATAACTTTTCTGTCGACTTTGAGCGGTCTTAAGTCGGTCCCTGATCAGCTTGACTTTTTCCTCGGCTTCTCTGAGCATATCTGGTCCGAAGATGCGGCTGTCTCCGGTCTCTGACCAATTTAACGGGGTACGACATCTCCTTCCGTATAGGGCTTCGAAAGGAGCCATTTGCAGGCTGGCCTGGTAACTGTTGTTGTATGCGAACTCGGCATATGGCAGGCTGTCCTCCCAACTGGTTCCATAGGTGAGGACACATGCTCTCAGCATGTCTTCTAAAACCTGGTTTACGCGTTCTGTTTGTCCATCAGTCTGTGGATGGTATGCGGTACTGAAGGCTAGTTGGGTTCCCAGAGCCTGTTGTAATTGCTCCCAAAATCTTGAGACGAACTGAGTGCCTTTGTCGGAAATTATAATCTTCGGGACACCGTGCAGACAGACTATGCGGGAAAGATAAATCCTGGCAAGCCTCTGAGTGGTGTAGGTTGTCTTCACTGGAATAAAGTGTGCTACTTTGGTCAACCTGTCAGTGATGACCCATATGGCATCATTCCCGTGTCGTGACCGGGGTAATCCGACAATAAAATCCATCCCTATTTCATCCCATTTCCACTCAGGTATTTTGTTAGGTTGCAGTAGTCCGGCTGGTCTCTGAAGTTCAGCTTTTATGCGTTGACATGAGTCGCAACATGCAATAAAAGCGGCTATGTCCCTCTTCATACCATGCCACCAAAATCTTTCCTGAATATCCTTATACATTTTGGTTCCTCCAGGGTGGATCGAATATGGAGTGGTGTGTGCTTCAGTTAAAACTTGTTGTTTAAGGTCTTCTATGTTTGGCACGCATAGCCTTTCTCCGTACCATAATATTCCTTCATTGTCTATGACGAATTCCGAGGCCTTGCCCATACTCAACTTCCTTTTAATTCCTTCAATGCTGGGGTGACCGGACTGAGCCTCTTTAATTTTCTCCAAAAGGTGTGGTTGTATTTCCAAGTTTGATATGGTGCCTTCTGCTACCATTATCAAGTTGAGCTTGACAAATTCTTGATGGAATTCGGGCCTCAAGCTGTGCAGATAGTTCCCATCGGAGCTGGGGTTCCGACTCAGGGCATCG
The DNA here is from genome assembly GCF_002162155.2 of Triticum dicoccoides. Lineage (NCBI taxonomy): Eukaryota > Viridiplantae > Streptophyta > Magnoliopsida > Poales > Poaceae > Triticum > Triticum dicoccoides. Next base: position 438,274,625 of record NC_041381.1, read on the forward strand.
GCCACTACGTTTGCTTTCCCTGGATGGTAATGGATACCAACATCGTAATCCTTTACCAATTCTAACCAGCGGCGTTGCCGTAAATTTAGTTCTGGCTGCGTAAAAATGTATTTGAGGCTTTTGTGATCCGTATATATCTCACATCGATTCCCAAGTAGAAAATGCCTCCATTCCTTGAGTGCATGAATAACTGCTGCCATTTCTAAATCATGAGTGGGATAATTTTCCTCGTGTTTGCGAAGTTGCCTTGAAGCGTAGGCGACAACCTTGCCTTCTTGCATCAACACGCATCCGAGACCCTTTCTGGATGCGTCACAAAATACTTCAAAATTCTTGTGTATATCGGGTACAATTAATACTGGTGCTGTTGTTAATTTCCGCTTTAGCTCTTGGAAACTTTTCTCGCAGGATTCTGTCCATTCAAACTTCTTATCTTTCTTGAGTAACTGTGTCATAGGCTTGGATATGGTGGAAAATCCTTCAATAAATCTGCGGTAATACCCTGCCATTCCCAAGAAACTTCGTATGTCTGTTACGCTGGCTGGTGACTTCCAGTCAAGTACGGCCTTGACTTTCTCTGGGTCCACTGCTATACCGTCTTGAGTCAGTACGTGGCCTAGGAAACCTACTTGTCTTAGCCAAAATTCGCACTTGCTGAACTTGGCATACAATTGGTGTTTCCTTAGCTCTCCTAGTACAATCCTGAGATGTTCTGCGTGCTCTTCTGGTGTTTTGGAGTATACCAGAATATCGTCGATGAATACTACGACGAATTTGTCCATAAACTTCATAAATACTTTGTTCATGAGGTGAACAAAATATGCCGGGGCGTTAGTTAATCCAAATGGCATCACTGTGAACTCGTACAGTCCATATCTAGAGGTGAAGGCTGTTTTGGGGATATCTTCCGTTCGTACCTTCAATTGATGGTATCCTGACCTTAAGTCAATTTTTGAGAATACCTTGGCCTGAGCAAGTTGATCAAACAAATCGTTTATCCTTGGCATCGGGTATTTGTTTTTGACTGTGACCATGTTAAGTGCTCGATAGTCGATACACAATCTCAGCGTTCCATCCTTCTTCTTGGCAAATAAAATTGGTGATCCCCAAGGTGAGGAGCTGGCCCGAATGTATCCTTTATCCAGTAATTCCTTTATTTGCTTCTTCAATTCGATCAACTCAGATGGTGCCATTCTGTATGGTTTCTTGTATATGGGGGTGGTTCCTGGTGCTAGCTCAATGCGGAATTCTATTTCTCGATCTGGTGGCATGCCTGGCAGCTCTTCAGGGAATACATCTGGAAATTCACACACTACTGGAACCTTGTTTAGCTCAGAAACGTCCACCTTATTTAATCTCGGTTGCCGGGATCTTTTTCCCTCCTTGGCTGATACTCTTATTGTCTTCCCTTGGTGGTGTGTGAGAATCACGGTCCTGTTGAAACAGTCTATAAAACCTTTATTGGTGGTTAGCCAATCCATCCCTAGGATGACATCCAGTCCTTTATTTTCCAATACAATAAGATTTGCGTAAAACTCCAATTCTTCAAACTCAATGACCACATTCTGACAGTAATCCTGAGAAACTTGCTGAATCCTGGGGGACTTGATTATTATGGATTTCTCCAAAGGAAGCATCGAAAAATTATTTTGCAAAGCAAAACTTTTCGAGATGAAAGAGTGAGAAGCTCCAGAATCAAACAAAACCACTGCAGGTATTGTGTTGACAGGAAACGTACCGAGTACGATATCCGAAGCATTTTGTGCCTCCTCTTTGGTTACGTGGTTCATATGACCCTTCCTGTGGTTATTGTTGGGATTGAAATTGTTTCGTTTGGGCGCTGAATTATTGCCGCCGTTGTTCGGCTTTGGGGTTGAATTCCTTGGCTTGGGGCACTGTTTGGCATAGTGCCCTTCTTCTCCACAAGCGTAACAAGTAACGCCGGGGCGATAGGTGAATTCCTTGTCCCTTGCATGAAAATTCTTGATTGGGCGTGAGACATTGGATGAGAATTTGGGTGTCCCACCCTTTTTAAAATCTATCTTGCTTCGGTGATTGCGAGTGTGATTAGTCTGGTCCCTTTTTCGCTTGCGGATATCTTCCAGACTGCGTCTCTCATTTTCCAGAGTAATGGCCTTGTCCACCAGCGTTTTTAAAATCAGGAAAAGTGTGCACGACCAGTTGGCATTTAAGTGCGGGCGCCAGACCGTCAAGGAATTTCTCCATCTTCTTGATTTCAGTCATACGCTCCTCATTGGCGTAGCGGGACAATAGAGTAAATTGACTGTTGTAATCTGACACTGTCATGTTCCTTTGTTTGAGGTCATCAAATTCTCTCTTCTTGATTTTCATAATACTCTTAGGAATATGTGCACCACGGAAACCTTCCTTGAAATCATCCCAGGTTATGTCATTTTCGTTGGGATGCATGTGCAGAAAATTCTCCCACCACGATGCGGCTGCTCCTGTGAGATAGTGTGGAGCATATAGTACTTTCTCGAGATCTGAACACTTTGCAATAATTAATTTCCTCTCCATATCTCGAAGCCAGTCCTCGGCTTCAAGAGGCTTGTCAGTGTGAGAAAATGTTTGAGGACGTGTCTTCTGTAGCTCAGATAACTTGGAATGTTGCTGATACAGTCCATGGTGATTTCCCATGTTGATGACTTGGTTCATTATTTCACGATGTTGTTGCTGACTCTGTTCATAAAGACGGCACATTTGTGAAAGTGCCGATTCATTTCCCGGTTGGCTTGACTATCCCTGAGTGAACTCGTTGCTGGGTTGTGCATCATAATTTTCCTCTGACGGAATTGGAATGGAGCGAGTCCAAGGACGAGACATTTTTTTCACTCTGGGGATATATTTTGTAAAACCCATAAGAAAAGCGGAAAGAGTCGCAAAAACAAATCCATAAAATGCATAAAGCTGGCAGATAGAATTAAATAACTCAACTTACTTAAGAAAAACAAATCGACTTGCGCATGGAGAAGGACTGCTCATTACATATCTTACACGCGGGCGGTAATTATACAATACATCACTCAGGATATGCGTACCTAATCCTGACATGTTATTAAGGCTAGTGCACTTCTCCAGATCCTACATGATGCGCAAACAGGCTACTTCTCACAACCTATGCACATATCTTACAAAGCGGTACAATACATGGCAGCTAAGCGTACTCAGGCAGAGATGTTGACGATCTCCCTTGCCCTGCCGAGGGCGAGGCGTAGCGAGGTTGGGGACTCGATTTCCTCCTCGCTAATGGGCTCCATACGTGTAGTGTTGCGCAGAGCGGACGGAGCGGTTGCCAGGGGCGGAGCAACACGTACAGGAGTGGGCGCGAAGGTTGGTGTAGTGCGCGCTGGAGTGGGTGCAATGACTTGGTTAAATTCTTCGGTAGAAGGCAGGCGACGAGTAGGCGTAAAAGATGTTGATGACGAGACAAAAGTCGGTGGCGGAGCGATGGGTAGGAGCTCCCTCCTGTTGGCAGCACAGCCATGGACTGAGTCCATGCGGGTAGCTACGAAGTCGTCCACCAGGTTGTCGAAGGCTGCCTCCAGGGCCCGGAGATACTCAATGAGCATCTCAAAAGCCTCGTCTCGTTCTCCTCTGGGGCAGGAGTATGCGTAGTGACAGGTGTAAGGCACATGGCACGGAAGATAACGGTAACGACGAGTCTTCATCACGGGAAGGACATCCCTGAGACGAGCTATCGCCTCGCGGGCTGCCATCTGCATAGCATGCCTCTCCGTAGGCATGGCTCTTCCCACAAACCGGAAGCGGCATAACTCACCACGCCCTCCCCTGAATTGCACCGCGGCCTGGTGCATGGTCAGACTGTCGTTGACTCGGTGCTGGTAGAGTGTGAAGACTGGGCGCACGGATGGCCCCATCGCGACCTGAACGATGGAAGAAAGAAGCTTGACGAACCCATCGGGCACGTTGGCGAAGGTCTGAGACTCGCAGCTGACGTTGGCCATCTACAAAAGTAGGCAAAATTCTGCAGGGTCAGATCATAAATTTATGCTGACTGACAGAAAATGACTACCATTGCAACAATATAAATTAGCTCTGTCATGCTAATAACTAATTAGCGATCGCACCTAGTGGCTTCCTACAGTCAGCCTGGCTCTGGTACCAAGCTTGTCACGACCGGTTTTCCAATAAAAATATTTATTGATAAACCAGTCTTTAGAGTCCAGTATGAGAGAAATCCTCCTCACTGGTAGACAATTTCTTGATACAATAAGCCAATAGCATAAAATATATTACAGGGTTGAACTGCGGTCGCTCAACCAAATTATTACAAGCACGCCAATAATCATACATAATGGCGGACAGGACACAGTGGTGTGGAGACATACTACTGACTCATGGATAGGTTGGTGGTGGAAAAGCACAGCGGGAAGGGAAATACAAGACTCTAAGAATATCATTTCATCGAACGTCGAGGTGAGGCTCGATAAATTTATTTGGTAGCGGAAGCGGATATAAAACAGTGGCCAAATCCAGGGTCGCACGAGACTGACTGGGACTCCTCTAAGTGTCGGACTCGCTATCGAACTCTTCATCCATGAGATCGCCTTCGTCAGCATCTGGCCAAATCAACAAGCCAGTGAGTACTTTGAAAGTACTCGCAAGACAGTTCGGACGAAAGATATAACAAATGCGTGCATGGATGCAACATGATAATTCCTTAATGCACAATAAATAAAATTGGCATAACGGGTAAGTAAAAAGGGAAAACGGCGGTAGTCCACCTGAAATTCCACAGAACATAAATAAGGACCGATCGGGTGTCTGAAGCGACGCCTCAAAAGGTGAACAAATAAAAATAAGGAAATGATGCCACAGTCGGGCATCTTAGCGACACCACATAAAGGGCTTTTAAAAGAAATGCCACGGTCGGACGTCTGAGCGACATCGCAGAAAGGGCTTTAAAAGAAATGCCACAGTCGGGCGTCTGAGCGACATCGCAGAAAGGACTTTAAAAGAAAGGCCACAGTCGGACGTCTGAGCGACATCGCAGAAAGGGCTTTAA
>NC_041381.1:438280085-438292438 GCF_002162155.2 Triticum dicoccoides
CAGTCGGACGTCTGAGCGACATCGCAGAAGAGGCTTTAAAAGAAATGCCACAGTCGGACGTCTGAGCGACATCGCAGAAAGGGCTTTAAAAGAAATGCCACAGTCGGACGTCTGAGCGACATCACATAAAGGGCTTTAAAAGAAAGGCCACAGTCGGACGTCTGAGCGACATCGCAGAAAGGGCTTTAAAAGAAATGCCACAGTCGGACGTCTGAGCGACATCACATAAAGGGCTTTTATTCACAAGTAAATAATACTCATAATAAACATTCAATTCATGAAAACAAACGGGTTAGTCCATCCACAGGAGTAATCATTTAACCGGACTTAGCACTCATGCGATTCGCCGGAGTCTCTATCATCAAAGCTGACAATTGATTAGGATAAGATGGAACGAAACTTGACATGGAGGAGATGATTTGGAGGAATATATGACTCTGCAGAGTTTGTACAAAAATTTTCCCACAGTCAACGGATTTCCGTAGTCACGAAGGACTAGTTCCGTTTACGGTATTTCAGAAGAAAACACAGCTAACCGGTACACACCCATCCTACCTCTCGATGCTAGGAATCACCCTAGTCATCGTCCAAGAAAAACTTTTGAGACGGGGAGATCACAATCTCGAATAGCATGGGATCAAATTTATATACGCGCGCTCTAAGGGGTGCCCCCCTCTCGGTCCCAACCGGAAACACCCATGCCCCCTGACCGGATGACTGGCTTTAATCCAGGGCCATGGAACCATCATCACGGCCTCTCCTCTTTGGTGTGTACCATGAAAGTGGTTTGCAACTTACTAAACCATATTCCTTGCGGAAAACATGTGGTAGTACAAGGAAGGAAATGATAGGTACTGGACCGATATGGTTTGACACTGAAGTCACATGGTCTGGTGTACGACTGGCATGCTACAACACTGCCACCGTACCCATCCTCATGCCAACACATGGCCATTCATATTCACATTCATCCACGTATGGATCATTGAACTCACTCACCTTATTATCACATAAAATAACGTTCATCGGTATGCTTACCAACATGTCATGAAACTAACTAAATGCAAAACATGCCGAGACACTCATCATATCAAAAGTTCAAACATGCTTGCCTGGTTCAGAGTAGTCGGAGCCTAGCTCGGTGAAGTTCGCAGCTCCGTCACCTCCTTCGGTATCTACGGTTTAAAGAAAATATATGCGCTAACGTAAATACCAAGGAGAGCACAGAAGGTAAACCAAATATTTTTCAAATAAATCTGATAAAAAACTAGACAAAATTTTGAAGAGGGCAGAAAAAGAATCAATCAAAATTACTTTTCTGATTAAAAGTTATAAGGGTTTTTGTCCAGGGACTTATCTGTAATGAAACAGAAGATCTCCAGGGGCTAGTTTATAAAAACAGAAAACGCTTCGGTAGCGACTACGCCAGCCCGAAGAGAAAACGTATTCTGCCCGAAGGCGCTTCCAGAAAACGATTCGAAGAGAGAGCAGAGAGGCTGACGGTGGGGTCCCACCTGTCAGGTTCAAATGTTCAAACGGGGCGGCAGAGTTTGCCGGCGCCCGAGAGCCGCGGTGGTCGCCGGCGGCGATCCACGGCGAGGCAGAGAGATCGGGGAGTACCTCCGTGCTCAGGGTATCCTTCCGCGTCAGTTGATGGTGGTGGAGTCGGTCGGCGAGCACCACGTCGACGACGAGCTTTGCTCCGGCGGACGGCGGCTCGGGTGGTCGAGGGGCTCGTTGGAGAGGGCTGCAAAGGTTAAATTGAAGAGGGGGTTATGCTCCTGGCAGCTAGAGAAGGTAACGAACGGGGTTTGAGCGCCGGAGATGGCCTCACCAGAACGAATCGGGCTGGAGGCCGAGGCGGGGCGAGGCGGCCGGAGCTGGGGGAGGAGACCTCCTCGAGGTCCCCCTAGTGGCCTGGTGGGGTGTTGGTGAGTAGTGGGGGTGCTGCGTGCACGAGAGTGAGCTCGGGGCCCCTTTATATAGGCGGTCCGAGGCGGTTGCCGTGAACGAGGATCACCGGCGAGCGATTACGGTGGGCAGTGCTCGGTCGGGGTGGTTAGGGGGTCGAGCGTCATCACGGAGGTTCAACGGGTCCGTTTTGGTGTTAAACTGGCCGGGGTTTGGGTGTTAAGGGCGAGCTCGACGGAACGGTGAGGGTGCGGGCCCATCGGCGGCGGAGAGCGCGTTCCGTGCTTGCCGGCCACGGTGGCTGTGCTACGGGCGTGCGCTGGCGTGCATGAGGCCACGCGGAGAGCCAGGGAGCGATGGGCGGCGCGGAACGGCGTTCTGCCGTGGGGTGCCTCCTGTCGGCCGCCACGGGAGGTCCCGACGCCGCAGAAGACACCGGCGAGGGCGAGCCAGCGCGCTACCGACGCCAGGAAGGCTCCACGCACGCGTGTGCAGCTTCGGACAAGAGGAAGAGGCGGCGAGGAACGTGCCAAGGGCACTGTGGCCGCGTGACTGAAACTGACGAACTGAAGATGACACTGAAACTGAATTTACTGAACTTTGAACAGTAACAGTGCCCACAAGGTGTTCGACCGAATGAAAAAGGCCTCTGGTGATTTTTCCTTGAGCTGATTTTTGGTGGAGTGGCTTCTCCTTGCTCAAGTAGGCTGCATGATTTTTGGTGGAATTTTTGGAGGAGTGTGGATATGAATTTCATCAAATTTGGCAAATCTGGTCCAAACTTGCAGAGACTGTATTTTGAAAATTTTGAAAAGGGGAGGAGTGGATCAATATGGTTCTGGGTTGTGGGTTCAAAGGACAATCCAGGAGAATTGGTTTGAGGTCAAAACTCAAATGAAAAAGTGTACTTGCTTTGAAAATCCCTCAGGCTCCAAATAATTTTCAGAATTGAATTGAGGGGAAAAATAATTAGAGAAAAATCCAAAACTTGTTTGGATTAGTTGGGACAGAGAACTTAGGTTGATCACAAGGTGTAGGGGAGGTTTTGGAGGGGTTTTACCACATGGGCAAAAATGCCAAGTCATGGTGGTTCCAAGATATGAAATTCCCAAATTTCATGGAGTTTCTTTTTAAAAGAAAAAAATTAAACTCCCAAAATAATTTTGGGAGAGAACCAACAGAGAAGAAGTTTCAAAAGGTCAAACACCAAAGTTTGAAGCAAGAATAAAAACCTTGCCAAAGGAAAGAAAGTTTTTTTTTAAGAGGAAGGTTTTCTGGAAATTTTTAAATGGCCTCTTTTCAAAAACCACAAAGTTTTTGCTGAAAACCAAAGTAAAAATTTTGGAGTGTCACATAAGGGGACATGATCTCTGCTTTGACAAGACGTGCCGAGGAAACCGCCTCGCAATATGCGCTATGGCTGGTTGTGGGAAAATGGTTCGAATAATGACCCGACCGTAGTGTCATGTCATGTTGTCTAAAGTTGTCAGCAGATTACATTTGTGAAATATCATTCTCTCTACGGTGGTATGTGAAGATCATCTTGCAGATCCAGACACGGTTTAAGTGTTCGATAATTACTTTGGAGTATTCGGAGATGGAACCCACCTTGCAATGCCGAAGACATACTGCGCACCGGACTCATCGTCATTGAAGCCTGGTTCAGGGGCTACTGAGGGAGTCTTGGATTAGGGGGTATCCGGACAGCCAGACTACATACTTTGGCCGGACTGTTGGACCATGAAGATACAAGACTCAAGACTTCATTCCGTGTCCGGATGGAACTCTCCTTTGCGTGGAAGACAAGCTTGGCGATTCGGATATTAAATTTCCTTCTTTGTAACCGACTCCATGTAAACCCCAGCCCTCTCCGATGTCTATATAAACCGGAGAGTTTAGTCCTTAGAGACAGAATCATAATCATCATAGGCTAGCTTCTAGGGTTTAGCCTCTACGATCTCGTGGTAGATCAACTCTTGTAACACTCATATCATCAATATCAATCAAGCAGGAAGTAGGGTTTTACCTCCGTCGAGAGGGCCCGAACCTGGGTAAACATTGTGTTCCTTGCCTCCTGTTACCATTAGCCTTAGACGCATAGATCGGGACCCCCTACCCGAGATCCGCCGGTTTTGACACCGACAATGACCTTCAGGATAAAGTAGCTCCTGAGTCATTTTACCTCCTCTAGTTATTACTCTAACAGCATGATCATTCGTATTATTATTCATCTCATTAAGCAAATCACTTTGACATTTTGCAACTTGTTCTAACTAGGTTTGAATCATGGAAGCATGTTTAACTACACCTTTAACATCATTAGCAATTCTAAACAACAAGTCATTCAAGCGATTTATCATGCATGCATTGTGTCTCAATTGTTTCATCACATAAGCATTAAAATGATCTTGCCTAATAATGTAATTCTCAAATTCATATAAGCATTGACTAGGAGATTTATTCTAAGGAATATCACCTTCATCAAATCTTATCAGATAATTTACCTCTACTACCTGTGTCGGTGTGTCAAGACCATGTATGTCTTCAATAGGTGGTAAATTCTTAACATCCTTGGCTTTAATACCTTTTTTCCTTCATAGACTTCTTTGCTTCTTGCATATCTCCAGGATTGAGAAATAACATACCTCTCTTCTTCGGAATAGGTTTAGGTGGTGGTCAAGGAAGTGTCCGATTAGTATCATTCTTCAGTATATTATTCGTAATTCTTGAGCTTGTTCAATAGTCCGTTCCCTGAAAACACAACCAACACAACTATCTAGGTAGTCCCTAGAAGCATCGGTTAGTCCATTATAGAAGATATAAAGTACTTCATTTTTCTTAAGAGCATGATCAGGCAAAGCATTAAGCAATTGGAGAAGCCTCCCCCAAGCTTGTGGAATACTCTCTTCTTCAATTTGCACAAAGTTAAATATTTCCTATAAGGTGGCTTGTTTTTTATGAGCAGGAAAATATTTTTCAGAGAAGTAATATATCATATCCTCGGGACTACACACACAACCAGGCGCAAGAGTGTTAAACCATGTCTTAGCATCACCCTTTAGTAAGAAAGGAAATAACTTGAGGATATAATAATAGTGAATCTTTTCCTCGTGAGCAAACAGGGTGGTTATATCATTTAATTTAGTGAGATGTGCCACAACGGTTTCAGTTTCATAACCATGGAAAGGATCATATTCAACCAAAGTAATAGACTCTGGATCGACAAAGAATTCAGAATCTTCATCAATACAATGATATATGAAGTAGCAAACTTGGGATCACATTTCATTTCTAGCATTCACGGATTTTTCTTTCAACTTGACTAATAATTTCTTTAGATCATCTCTATCATTACAAACAAGAAAGTCCTTCAGGTATCTTAGGCAATTCATATCTAGGAGAGTTAAGACTAATAGGTGAATCATGATTTTCAGTTTCCATAATTTCATCAGTTTCAGCATTCTCAATTTTAGCAGTTTCAAATGCTTTAGCTTTAGCAAGTTGTTCATCAAGAAATTCACCCTTTAGCAAGTTGTTCATAAAGCAAAGTACTAGCATCATCAATTACTTGCGACATATTAGAATTAATAGCAGGCGGTGGTTTTGCAAGCTTACTTCAAACAGAAGGTGAATCAAGTGTAGAGCTAGATGATAGTTACCCCCCCCTCGTCTTAGAGGGGATGATCTTGGTTCCATCATCCTTAAGATTCTTCACAGTGATCAACAGATATAAATCCCAAGTGACTCAATGCTACCTCTTGAGCTTGTGTTGGTTTTTCCCTTGAAGACGAAAGGGTGATGCAGCAAAGTAGAGTAAGTATTTCCCTCAGTTTGAGAACCAAGGTATCAATCCAGTAGGAGACAACGCACAAGTCACCGAATACCTGCACAAACAATCAAACAAACTTGCACCCAACGCGATAAAGGGGTTGCCAATCCCTTCACAGTTACTTGCAAAAGTGAGATCTGATAGAGATAGATAAACGGTAAAGTAAATATTTTGGGTATTTTTGGTTTGTAGATCAGAAAGTAAAAGATTGCAAAATAGTAGATCGAAAACTTATATGATGGAAAAGAGACCCGGGGGCCATAGGTTTCACTAGTGTCTTCTCTCAAGATAGCAAATAATACACTGGTGAACAAATTACTGTCGAGCAATTGATAGAACATCGCATAATTATGACGATATCTAAGGCAATGATCATGAACATAGGCATCACATCCGTGTCAAGTAGACCGACTTCTGCCTGCATCTACTACTATTACTCCACACATCGACCGCTATCCAACATGCATCTAGAGTATTAAGTTCATAAAGAACGGAGTAACGCATTAAGTAAGATGACATGATGTAAAGGAATTAACTCAAGCAATATGATGAAAACCCCATCTTTTTATCCTTGATGGCAACAATACAATATGTGCCTTGCTGCCCCTACTGTAACTGGGAAAGGACACCGCAAGATTGAACCCAAAGCTAAGCACTTCTCCCATTGCAAGAAAAACCAATCTAGTAAGCCAAACTAAACCGATAATTCGAAGAGACTTGCAAAGATATCAAATCATGCATATAAGAATTCAGAGAGATTCAAATAATATTCATAGACAATCTGTTCATAAATCCACAATTCATCGAATCTTGGCAAACACACCACAAAAGAGTATTACATCGAATAGATCTCCAAGAACATCGAGGAGAACATGGTATTGAGAATCAACTCACGCTTCATCGGAAGGGCAATGGTGTTGATGTAGAAGCCCTCTGTGATTGAATCCCCCTCTGGCAGGACGCCGAAAAAGGTCCCTAGATGGGATCTCACGGGTACAGAAGGTTGCGGCGGTGGAAAAGTGTTTTCATGGCTCCTCCTGGTGGTTTTGGGGTATAAGAGTATATATGGGCGAAAGAATTAGGTCAGGAGACCCACGAGGGGCCCACAAGACGGGGGGCGCGCCCTACCCCCCTGGGCGTGCCCTCCACCCTTGTGGCCGCCTCGTGGCTCCTCCGACTTCATCTCCAAGTATCTTGGTTTGCTTCTGGTCCAATAAAGATCATCACGAAAGTTTTATTCTGTTTGGACTCCGTTTGGTATTCCTTTTCTGCGAAACTCAAAAACAGGCAAAAAACAGAAACTGACATTGGGCTCTAGGTTAATAGGTTAGTCCCAAAAATAATATAAAATAGCATATTAATGCATATAAAACATCCAAAACAGATAATATAATAGCATGGAATAATCAAAAATTATAGATACGTTGGAGACGTATCAAGCATCCCCAAGCTTAATTCCTGCTCATCCTCGAGTAGGTAAATGATAAAAACAAAAAAATGATGTGGAATGCTACCTAAGATATTTATCAATGTAATCTTATTTATTGTGGCATGCATGTTCAGATCCGTAAGATTCAAAACAAAAGTTTAATATTGACATAAAAACAATAATACTTCAAGCATACTAATAAAGCAATCTTGTCTTCTCAAAATAACATGCCCAAAGAAAGCTATCCCTACAAAATCATATAGTTTGGCTATGATCCATCTTCATCACACAAAATATTTAAATCATGCACAACCTCGATGACAAGCCAGGCAATTGTTTCATACTTTTTATGTTCTCAATCTTTTTCAGCTTTCACGCAATACATGAGCGTGAGCCATGGATATAACACTATGGTGGAAGAGAATATGGTGGTTGTGGAGAAAAAAAAGAGGGAGATAGTCTCACATCAACTAGGCGTATCAACGGGCTATGGAGATGCCCATCAATAGATATGAATGTCAGTGAGTAGGGATTGCCATGCAACGGATGCACTAGAGCTATAAGTGTATGAAAGCTCAAAAAACTAAGTGGGTGTGCATCCAACTCGCTTGCTCACGAAGACCTAGCGCAATTTGAGGAATACCATTATTGGAATATACAAGCCAAGTCTATAATGAAAAATTCCCACTAGTATATGAAAGTGATATCATAGGAGACACTCTATCATGAAGATCATGGTGCTACTTTGAAGCACAAGTGTGGAAAAAGGATAGTAACATTGCCCCTTCTCTCTTTTTCTCTCATTTATTTTTTTCTTCTTTCTTTTTCTTTTTTTGGGGCCTTTCTCATTTTTTGGCCTCCTTTTTTTCGTCCGGAGTCTCATCCCGACTTGTGGGGGAATCATAGCCTCCATCATCCTTTCCTCACTGGGACAATGCTCTAATAATGAAGATCATCAAACTTTTATTTACTTACAACTCGATATTTAGAACAAAATATGACTCTATATGAATGCCTCCGGCGGTGTACCGGGAAGTGCAATGAATCAAGAGTGACATGTATGAAAGAATTATGAAAGGTGGCTTTGCCACAAATACAATGTCAACTACATGATCATGCAAAGCAATATGACAATGATGAAGCGTGCCATAATAAACGGAACGGTGGAAAGTTGAATGGCAATATATCTCGAAATGGCTATAGAAATTCCATAATAGGTAGGTATGGTGGCTGTTTTGAGGAAGGTATATGGTGGGTGTATGGTACTGGCGAAAGTTGCGCGACACAAGAGAGGCTAGCAATGGTGGAAGGGTGAGAGTGTGTATAATCCATGGACTCAACATTAGTCATAAAGAACTCACATACTTATTGCAAGAATCTATTAGTTATCGAAACAAAGTACTATGCACATGCTCCTAGGGGGATAGATTGGTAGGAAAAGACCATCGGTCGTCCCTGACCTCCACTCATAAGGAAGACAATCAAAAAATAAATCATTCTCCGACTTCATCACATAACGGTTCACCATACGTGCATGCTACGGGAATCACAAACTTTAACACAAGTATCTCTCAAATTCACAGCTACTCACTAGCATGAATCTAATATCACCATCTTCATATCTCAAAACAATCATAAAGAATCAAACTTCTCATAGTATTCAATGCACTTTATATGAAAGTTTTTATTATATCCTTCTTGGATGCCTATCATATTAGGACTAAATTTATAACCAAAGCAAATTACCATGTTATTTTAAAAGACTCTCAAAATAATATAAGTGAAGCATGAGAGTTCATCAATTTCTATAAAATAAAACCACCACCGTGCTCTAAAAAGATATAAGTGAAGCACTAGAGCAAAATTGCCTAGCTCAAAAGATATAAGTGAAGCACATAGAGTATTCTAATAAATCATGATTCATGCATGTCTCTCTCAAAAGGTGTGTACAGCAAGGATGATTGTGGCTAACTAAAATGCAAAAACTCAAATCATACAAGACGCTCCAAGCAAAACACATATCATGTGGTGAATAAAAATATAGCCTCAAGTAAAGTTACCAATAGACGAAGACGAAAGAGGGGATGCCTTCCGGGGCATCCCCAAGCTTAGGCTCTTGGTTGTCCTTGAATATTACCTTGGGGTGCTTTGGGATGTCCTTCGAATAGAGTTTTCGGGGAGGCTATTCATCCAGTGCCTGGCCAACCCTTTAAGCTTTAACAATAAGTACTTAATGGCATGGAGGTCGTCTCCTCAGGCCATATGAATGTGGAGAAGAAAATCTTCAATACACACCGATGGGTCTGTAGTCCCATCATACTGTTCGATGTTTACGGGTTTAAACCCTATGGGGAACTGGTGCTGCATCCCCTCATCAGTTGAACACATTGGGTGTGCGACGTCCCTGACTCAGGCCACATTGTGTCGGAGATTGGTTGTCATCCGAGCATGGTGCTGCTCCCGGGCTCTGTCGTTTCTGTCGCGCCAAGCTTGGTATCTGTCCCGTCCAGTGGGAGTGTGCCCTCTAGATACATAGATGGATCTCATTTGACCTGCTCTGGTGGTTAGGTCATGGCGCAGGTCATATGGATCTTCAGGCTGTATTGGCTCCATGCCTCTCCGACGAGGGAGTGCAGGTGGATTTTCGGCTTCACCAGCCGTACTATCACGTCCCCGAGGGGGGTGGTCAGGCTGGTCTGCCTGAGTGCGTTTGGGTGGTGTGGGCTCAAGGGCATCATCGTCGAACTGCGGGAGCAAACTTCACGCATGGGTAGCTTTTGTTTTGGTCCTGTCGCTCATTGTCGTAGCCCTCCTCGGCTATTAGGATTTTTTTTCATCTGTCATTGAGGGTATCATGTTCGGATTTAACTGCTTCTGCTTCCTTTTTAGGCTTCGGGCGGTGGCCATAAGTTGCCGCTTGAACTGTTCTTGATCCAGCGGGTCTTCGGGGACGATGAAATCCTAGGCTCTAAGGCTCTCTTCATCCTAAGAAAGGAGGAGGTAGTTGTTGTCCTCAGAATCGTCGGGGTCCTCTGGGTCGCCATTGTCATTGTAGCCTTCAGGAGCGGCTAGGTGTTGTTCAGGGGTGGTGTTATCGCCAAGCTCTTCCATGTCGTCTGGAGCGACGTCATCTCCGGTGCCTTTTGTGTCTGTGTTCGAGTTGTCTTCTTTGCCCCTTCCATGCCCCTGGATCGCTTTCGCTAGCATCGGCGTTTGGATGACTCCCTGGCGGGATCATCGTCCTCCTCCTTGGGGGTGTCGACCATGTAGACGTTGTAGGTGGAAGTGGTGGTCCACTTTCCCATGCTGGGAATGGTTAGGGAGGTTGTCATATAGACCATGGCGTCGACACCTCCAGTCTCCTCGGAGGTGTAATCCAACATATCGGTTAAATCTTCGATAGTGGCTACTAAGTGGGTGGTGGGTGGGACATATAATTCCCTATGGCCTGCATCTGGTTCGATCTGATCCTGGATCGAGGATGGGCCGTCCGCAATGTTCATCGTCTGGATCCGATATACCGTCTCGTTTAGTAGCGAGAGGTTGGCCGGACTCATCTTCTGTTGTCTTTTGGAGTTAACCTTTGGCATGCCAGCACATGGGGTGTGCTCCACCAACGTTGATCTGTGGCCCTCGAGCGTTGAGACAGGATCTGAGCTTGAATCCATATCTGAGACAGGGACCGATCCGAAGATAGGGTCGGGAAGAAGGTCTGAAGTTGACACTTTGACGTATCCGGGCTGCTCAGGTAAGGCTGAGAACCTGGTGAAGATCATATCAACCTGAGAGTCGCCGATGTACTCCAAGTTGGCAAACCTAATTTCTGTCCGGGGGCGAAACTGCCGATCTTGTCAAGGTGACCAGTTGAGCCGGCGTGCAGAACGATATCGCCGAACATGAAGAACTGACCTAACACAAAGATGTCCCTGGTGCGGATGCCATTGTGGATGACTGAGCGATCCATTGATCCTTTGCCGATCCCACAATGGAACTCCCAATGAAAGCACCAATGTTAGTGTAAAAACTAGCGGATCTCGGGTAGGGGGTCCCGAGCTGTAGGTCTTGGATCGATGGGGAACAAGGAACACAAAGACAGTATTGACCTAGGTTCGGGTCCTCTCAAGGAGGTAAACCCTACATCCCGCTTGATTGTATTGATGTGTATGATGATTACAGATTTGATCTACCACGAGATTGGGTGAACTAAACCCTAGATGAGTAGGATGATGGTTTTGCTCCCTACGGACTAAACCCTCTAGTTTATATAGACACCAGGGGTACCTAGGGTTACACATGGTCAGTCACCACCAAAGGATAAACATGCCGACTTCCTTATCTTGACGTGGAGGATACGCCAAGGCTTCAGAGTTTTCCATCCCAAACACGGAGTCGCCTGTAGCTTGACCTTCTAATGATGATTCAAGGACGATCCATGTATCCGACCCACGGAAGATATACTAGCAGCCCGAGGACCCCCTACTCCGGGACTCCCTCAGGGGTGGGGGCAAATGCTTGGGGGACAAATGGTAAAAAAATATAATCTAAGACCTCCCTAATGTTGCCTCAGGAGGGTGTAGTCGTGATGGAAGGTGATGGGGCTGTCGAGTAGGCCGCCATAGATCATCAGAGGCCGGTGGGAGTGAGGGACTTGACAACGATGGTGAGGGTATGGAATGGAGTCGGGGAGTGGACGACGGATTGTAATAGGATGTGTACAGAACAATACTAGCGGGCAGGAAAACCAAAGGGTTAGATTTAAATGGGCTATACATATGGGTCAAAGATAGTGTGTGATTAGTGATTACCTTTGGTGCATTTTGATAATGGGGACACAATATCACTTCTGAGTCAATTTTAGAATATAACCATCAAGTCGAACCCAAAAATCGATATCATTAACGCATCTGAAGAGGTCGGTCATTGTTAAGGCTCATTAGTGATGCGTAGTCAAGGGCCGATTAGTGATGAGCGACCAGTGCTATTCAAATTTGTAATACTGAAGCTAGGCTTCACCCCTAGAAGTAAATACAAGTTTCACTTATGTAGGAAAACACAAGGTCCATCAACGCCTTGTTTACCATGTTGTGATAGTACCTTTATGTTTTTGTTGCCTTTAGAATCCCATTGTAAGAAAGACAATAACATAATCACAAAACATCCAATTCTTGGAACACTTGTTTCCCT
>NC_041381.1:438292789-438329895 GCF_002162155.2 Triticum dicoccoides
ACGCATCACCAAGATCAATCTATGGAGTAATCTAGCAACGAGGGAAAGGGGAGTGCATCTACATACCCTTGTAGATCGCTAAGCGGAAGCGTTACAAGAACACGGATGAAGGAGTCGTACTCGTAGCGATTCAGATCGCGGTTGATTCCGATCTAAGCGCCGAACAACGACGCCTCCGCGTTCAACACACGTGCAGCCCGATGACGTCTCCCGTGCCTTGATCCAGCAAGGGGAGAGGGAGAGGTTGGGGAAGACTCCGTCCAGCAGCAGCACAACGGCGTGGTGGTGGTGGAGGAGCGCGGTACTCCAGCAGGGCTTCGCCAAGCACTACGAGAGACGAGGAGGGAGAGAGGTAGGGCTGCGCCTTGGGAGAGAGAGACTCGTGTGTTGGGCAGCCCCAAAACCTCCACTATATATAGGGGCAAGGGGGAGGGGGAGGCGCCCTAGGGTTTCCCCTAGGAGGGGCGGCGGCCAGGGCAGATGGGATCTCCCCTTTGGGTGACTTGGCCCCCAAGCCAGGAGGTGGGAACCCTAGATGGGGCGCCCCAAACCCCCTGGTCACGTGGGAATAGGTGAGGGGGGTGCACGGCCCCTTAGTGGGCTGGTTTGCCCTCTTCCCTTGGCCCATGAAGCCCCCCCCCCCAACACTTGTCGGGGCTCTCGAAATACCTTTCGGTCATGCTGGTCATGACCCGGTACCTCCGGAACACTTCAGGACTCCAAAACCCTTCGTCCAATATATTAATCTTCACCTCCGGACCATTCCGGGACTCCTCGTGATGTCCGGGATCTCATCCGGGACTCCGAAGAACATTCGGTAACCGCGTACATACCTTCCCTATAACCCTAGCGTCATCGAACCTTAAGTGTGTAGACCCTACGGGCTCGGGAATCATGTAGAAATGACCGAGACATCTCTCTGGTCAATAACCAACAGCAGGATCTGGATACCCATATTGGATCCCACATGTTCCATGATGATCTCATCGGATGAACCATGATGTCAAGGATTCAATCAATCCCGTATACAATTCCCTTTGTCTACTGGTATGATACTTGCCCGAGATTCGATCGTCGGTATCCCGATACCTTGTTCAATCTCGTTACCGGCAGGTCTCTTTACTCGTTCCGTAACACATCATCCCGCGACCAACTCCTTGATCACATTGTGCACATTATGATGATGTCCTATCGAGTGGGCCCAGAGATACCTCTCCGTCACACGGAGTGACAAATCCCAGTCTCAATTCGTGCCAACCCAACAGACACTTTCGGAGATACCCGTAGTGGACCTTTATAGCCACCCAGTTACGTTGTGACGTTTGGTACACCCAGAGCATTCCTACGGTATCCGGGAGTTGCACAATCTCATGGTCTAAGGAAAAGATACTTGACATTTAGAAAAGCTTTAGCATACGAACTACACGTTCTTGTGCTAGGCTTAGGATTGGGTCTTGTCCATCACATCATTCTCCTAATGATGTGATCCCATTATCAATGACATCCAATGTCCATGGTCAGGAAACCGCAACCATCTATTGATCAACGAGCTAGTCAACTAGAGGCTTACTAGGGACATGGTGTTGTCTATGTATCCACACATGTATCTGAGTTTCCTATCAATACAATTGTAGCATGGATAATAAACGGTTATCATGAATAAGGAAATATAATAATAACCAATTTATTATTGCCTCTAGGGCATATTTCCAACAGTCTCCCACTTGCACTAGAGTCAATAATCTAGTTCACATCACCATGCGATTAACAGTCTCAGGTCACATCGCCATGTGGCAAACATCCAAAGAGTTTACTAGAGTCAACAATCTAGTTCACATCACTATGTGATTAACACTCAATGAGTTCTGGGTTTGATCATGTTATTCTTGTGAGAGAGGTTGTAGTCAACGGGTCTGCAACATTCAGATCCCTATGTATTTCGCAAAACTTTATGTCATATCGTAGATGCTGCTACCACGTTCCACTTGGAGCTATTCCAAATTGTTGCTTCATTATATGTATCCGATATCTCTACTCAGAGCTATCCGGATAGGTGTTAAGCTTGCATCGACGTAACTCTTTACGTCGAACTCTTTATCACCTCCATAACCGAGAAACATTTCCTTATTCCTCTAAGGATAATTTTGACCGCTATCTAGTGATCCACTCCTGGATCACCTTTGTACCCTCTTGCCAGACATGTGACAAGGCACACATCAGGTGTGGTACTCAGCATGGCATACCATATAGAGCCTATGACAAAAGCATAGGGGACAACCTTCGTCCTTCCTCTTTCTTCTGCCGTGGTCAAGCTTTGAGTCTTACTCAACTTCACACCTTACAACTCAGGTAAGAATCCCTTCTTTGACTGATCTATTTTTAACTCCTTCAAAATCATGTCAAGGTGTACGTTCTTTGAAAGTATGATCAAGCGTCTTGATCTATCTCTATAGATCTTGATGCCCAATACGTAAGCAGCTTTATCCAGGTCTTCCTTTGAAAATAATTCTTCAAACAACCGTTTATGCTTTCCAGAAATTCTACATTATTTCGGATCAACAATATGTCATCCACATATACTTACCAGAAATGTTGTAGCACTCCCACTTACTTTCTTGTAAATACAAGTTTCTAGCAAACATTGTATAAACCTAAAAGCTTTGATCACTCCATCAAAGCATATATTCCGACTCTGAGATGCTTGCTCTAGTCCATAGAAGGATCGCTGGAGCTAGCATACCTTTTAGCATCCTTAGGATTGACAAAACCTTTCTGATTGTATCACATACAACCTTTCCTCACGAAAACTGGTAAGGAAACTTGTTTTGACATCCATCTGCCAGATTTCATAAATGCAGCTAATGCTAACATGATTCCGACGGACTTAAGCATTGCTACGGATGAGAAAATCTCATCGTAGTCAACTCCTTGAACTTGTGAAAAACTCTTCGCCACAAGTCGAGCTTCATAGACGGTGACATTACCATCCACGTCCATCTTCTTCTTAAAGATCCATTTACCTCAATGGCTTGCTGATCATCGGGCAAGTCCACCAAAGTCCATACTTTGTTTTGATACATGGATCCTATCTCGCATTTCTCGGCTTCTAACCATTTGTCAGAATACGGTCCCACCATCGCTTCTCCATAGTTCGTAGGTTCATTGTTGTCCAACAACATGACCTCTAAGACAGGATCACCGTACCACTCAGGAGTAGTACATATCCTTGTCGACCTACGAGGTTCGATAGCAACTTGATCCGAAGCTTCATGATCACTATCATTAGTTTCCTCTTCAACAGTCGTAGGTTCCACAGAAACATCTTTTTGTGTTGCACTACTCTCCGGTTGAAGTGAGGGTTCGACAACCTCATCAAGTTCTATCTTCCTCCCACTCAATTCTTTCGAGAGAAACTCCTTCTCAAGAAAGGACCCGTTCTTAGCGACAAACACTTTGCCCTCGGATCTAAGATAGAGGGTATACCCAACTATTACCTTTGGGTATCCTATGAAGATGTATTTGTCCGCTTTGGGTTTGAGCTTTTCCGGCTGAAGCCTTAAGCATCGCAGCACCAAATATTAAGAAACGACAACTTTGGTTTCTTGCCAAACCAATGTTCATACGACGTCGTCTCAACGGACTTAGATGGTGCCCTATCTAAAGTGAATGCAGTTGTCTTTAATGCACAACCTCAAAATAATAGGGATAGATCGGTAAGAGACATCATAGATCGCACCATATCTCATAAGGTTCGATTACGACGTCCGAACACACCATTACGCTGTGGTGTTCCAGGTGGCTTCAACTGCAAAACAATTCCACAATGTCTTAAGTGATTGCCAAACTCATAACTCAGAAAATCTCCCCTTGATCAGATCGTAGGAACATGATCTTCTTGTTATGATGATCTTAACTTCACTCTGAAATTGCTTGAACCTTTTCAAACATTTCAGACTTTTGCTTCATTAAGTAAATATACCCATATCTACTCAAATCGTCAGTGAAGATGAGAAAATAACGATATCCACCACACGCCTTAATTCTCATTGGATCACACACATCAGCAGTATGATTTCCAACAAGTCACTTGCCCGTTTCATTGTACCTGAAAACGGGATCTTAGTCATCCTGCCCATGAGGCATGGCTCGCATGTGTCAAGCGATTCAAAATCAAGTGACTCCAAACATCCATCAGCATGGAGTTTCTTCACGCATTTTATGCCAAAATGACCTAAGTGGCAGTGCCGCAAGAAAGTGGTACTATCATTATTAACTCTACATCTTTTGGCGTTAATATTATTATCATGTGTATTACTATGATCGAGATTCAATAAACCATTGGGTGCATGACATAAAGGTATTATTCATGTAAACAGAATAACCATTATTCTCTAAATTAAATGAATAACCGTATTGCAATGAACATGATCTAATCATATTCATGCTCAACGTAGACACCTGATAACATTTATCTAGGTTCAACACTAATCCCGAAGGTAGAGGGAGCGTGCGATGGTGATCTTATCAACCTTGGAAACACTTCCAACACACATCGTCACCTCGCCCTTAGCTAATCTCCGTTCAGTCCGTAGCTTTTGCTTCAAGTCACTAATAATAGCAATTGAACTGGTATCCAATACCCAGGTATTACTAGGAGTACTAGTAAGGTACACATCAATAACACGTATATCAAATAAACTTTGTTGAAGTTGCCAGCTTTCTTATCTACCATGTATTTGGGGTAGTTCCGCTACCATGTGACCGTTCCCCTTACAATAGAAGCACTTAGTCTCGAGGTTTGGGTTCGACCTTGGGTTCCTTCATTAGAGCGACAACTGGTTTGTCATTCATGAAGTTTCCCTTCTAGCCCTTGCCCCTTTTGAAACCAGTGGTCTTGATAAACCATCAACACTTGATGCTCCTTCTTGATTTCTACTTTTGTGGTTTTAAGCACCGCTAATAGCTCCGGGATCATCTCCATCCTTTGCATGTCATAGTTCATCACGAAGTTCTAGTAGCTTGGTGATAGTGTCTAGAGAATTCCGTCAACCACTATCTCATCTGGAAGATTAACTCCCACTTAGTTCAAGTGATCTTAGCACCCAGACATTCTGAGCACATGCTCACTAGTTGAGCTATTCTCCTCCATCTTGTAGGAAAAGAACTTGTCAGAGGTCTCATACCTCTCAACACGGGCATGAGCCTAGAATCCCAATTTCAGCTCTTGGAACATCTCATATGTTCTATGGCGTTCAAAACGTCATTGGAATCCCGATTCTAAGCCTTAAAGTATGGTGCACTAAACTATCAAGTAGTCATCAGGACGTGTCTGTCAGGTGTTCACAACATCCACAGACGATGTTGTAGGGGTTTGCACACCGAGCGGTGCATCAAAGACATAAGCATTATGTGTAGCAGCGAGGACACTCCTCAGGAAACCGGCCTAGTCCGCATCATTGCTTACAATATCTTTCAACTTAATCCTTCTCTAGGAACGTATTGAAAGAGGGAGCTATAACGTGAGCTATTGATCTACAACCTTTTTGCAAAGACAACTTAGACTATTGTTCATGATAAATAAGTTCATCTAATCAAATTATATAATGAACTCCCACTTAGATAGACATCCCTCTAGTCATCCAAGTGATACATGATCCGAGTCAACTAGGCCGTGTCCGATCATCACGTGAGACGGACTTGT
The DNA here is from genome assembly GCF_002162155.2 of Triticum dicoccoides. NCBI lineage: Eukaryota > Viridiplantae > Streptophyta > Magnoliopsida > Poales > Poaceae > Triticum > Triticum dicoccoides. The sequence continues at coordinate 438,298,491 of NC_041381.1, forward strand.
TATCAACGGTGAACATCTTTATGTTGACCGTATCTTCTATACGACTCATGTTTGACATTTCGGTCTTCCGTGTTCCGAGGCCATGTGTGTACATGCTAGGCTCGTCAAGTCAACCTAAGTGTATTGCATGTGTAAATCTGGCTTACACCCGTTGTATGCGAACATTAGAACCTATCACACCCGATCATCGCGTGGTGCTTCGGAACAACGAACCTTAGCAACGGTGCACAGTTAGGGGAAACACAATTCTTGAAATTTTAGTGAGAGATCATCTTATTTACTACCGTCGTTCTAAGCAAATAAGATGTAAAACATGATAAACATCACATGCAATCAAATAGTGACATGATATGGCCAATATCATTTTGATCCTTTTGATCTTCATCTTTGGAACTCCATGATCATCATCGTCACCGGCATGACACCATGATCTCCATCATCATGATCTCCATCATCGTGTCTTCATGAAGTTGTCTCATCAACTATTACTTCTACTAGTATGGCTAACGGTTTAGCAATAAAGTAAAGTAATTACATGACGTTTATGTTGACACGTAGGTCATAAATAAATTAAGACAACTCCTATGGCTCCTGCCGGTTGTCATACTCATCGACATGCAAGTCGTGATTCCTATTACAAGAACATGATCAATCTCATACATCACATATATATCATTCATCACATCCTTTTGGCCATATCACATCATACGGTATATGCTGCAAAAACAAGTTAGACGTCCTCTAATTGTTGTTGCAAATTTTTTACATGGCTGCTATAGGTTTCTTAGCAAGAACGTTTCTTACCTACGCCAAAACCACAACGTGATATGCCAATTTCTATTTACCCTTCATAAGGACCCTTTTCATCGAATCAGATCCGACTAAAGTGGGAGAGACAGACACCCGCTAGCCACCTTATGCAACTAGTGTATGTCAGTCAGTGGAACCTGTCTCACGTAAGAGTACATGTAAGGTCGGTCCGGGCCGCTTCATCCCACGATGCCGCCGAATCAAGATAAGACTAGTAACGGCAAGTAAATTGACAAAATTTACGCCCACAACAACTTGTGTTCTACTCGTGCATAGAAACTATGCATAGACCTAGCTCATGATGCCACTGTTGGGGAATGTAGCACAAATTCCAAATTTTCTATGCATCACCAAGATCAATCTATGGAGTAATCTAGCAACGAGGGAAAGGGGAGTGCATCTACATACCCTTGTAGATCGCTAAGCGGAAGCGTTACAAGAACACGGACGAAGGAGTCGTACCCTTAGCGATTCAGATCGCGGTTGATTCCGATCTAAGCGCCGAACAACGGCGCCTCCGCGTTCAACACACGTGCAGCCCGATGACGTCTCCTGTGCCTTGATCCAGCAAAGGGAGAGGGAGAGGTTCGGGAAGACTCCGTCCAGCAGCAGCACGACGGCGTGGTGGTGGTGGATGAGCGCGGTACTCCAGCAGGGCTTCGCCAAGCACTACGAGAGACGAGGAGGGAGAGAGGTAGGGCTGCGCCTTGGGAGAGAGAGACTCGTGTGTTGGGCAGCCCCAAAACCTCCACTATATATAGGGGCAAGGGGGAGGGGGAGGCGCCCTAGGGTTTCCCCTAGGGGGGGGCGGCCAGGGCAGATGGGATCTCCCCTTTGGGTGACTTGGCCCCCGAGCCAGGAGGTGGGAACACTAGATGGGGCGCCCCAAACCCCCTGGTCACATGGGAATAGGTGAGGGGGGCGCACAACCCCTTAGTGGGCTGGTTTGCCCCCTTCCCTTGGCCCATGAAGCCCTCCCAACACTTGTCGGGGCTCCCGAAATACCTTTCGGTCATGCTGGTCATCACCCGGTACCTCCGGAACACTTCCGGACTCCAAAACCCTTCGTCCAATATATCAATCTTCACCTCCGGACCATTCCGGGACTCCTTGTGACGTCCGGGATCTCATCTGAGACTCCGAAAAACATTCGTAACCGCGTACATACCTTCCCTATAACCCTAGCGTCATCGAACCTTAAGTGTGTAGACCCTACGGGCTCGGGAATCATGCAGGCATGACCGAGATATCTCTCTGGTCAATAACCAACAGCGGGATCTGGATACCCATGTTGGCTCCCACATGTTCCATGATGATCTCATCGGATGAACCACGATGTCAAGGATTCAATCAATCCCATATACAATTCCCTTTGTCTACTGGTATGATACTTGCCCGAGATTCGATCGTCGGTATCCCGATACCTTGTTCAATCTCGTTACCGGCAAGTCTCTTTACTCGTTCTATAACACATCATCCCGCGATCAACTCCTTGATCACATTGTGCACATTATGATGATGTCCTACCGAGTGGGCCCAGAGATACCTCTCCGTCACACGGAGTGACAAATCCCAGTCTCGATTCATGCCAACCCAACAGACACTTTCAAAGATACCCGTAGTGCACCTTTATAGCCACCCAGTTACGTTGTGACATTTGGTACACCCAAAGCATTCCTACAGTATCCGGGAGTTGCACAATCTCATGGTCTAAGGAAAAGATACTTGACATTTAGAAAATCTTTAGCATACGAACTACACGATCTTGTGCTAGGCTTAGGATTGGGTCTTGTCCATCACATCATTCTCCTAATGATGTGATCTCGTTATCAACGACATCCAATGTCCATGGTCAGGAAACCGCAACCATCTATTGATCAACGAGCTAGTCAACTAGAGGCTTACTAGGGACATGGTGTTGTCTATGTATCCACACATGTATCTGAGTTTCCTATCAATACAATTCTAGCATGGATAATAAACGATTATCATGAATAAGGAAATATAATAATAACCAATTTATTATTGCCTCTAGGGCATATTTCCAACAACACACACACACAAAGTCACACTCTCACTCTTTTACTTTTTGAAAACAAATTAATAACAACACCTGAGTTGACTGACTTGCCTCTTCAAGGGAACAAACTCCTTTCGACATGACTTCTAGTAAGGTAAACATTAAAAGATCATAAAATGTTGTGTAAGGTACATCCATAAGTTGATAGAATAGAAATCCTGCCTTAGCTCCTTGGGGATTCGATAATAAATAACTCTATATTCATAATTGGAAAGTGCTACAATTACCCCTTGCCAATACAAAAAAAAGACACATCCGTGACATTTTGGGCCGAACGAATTTTTTTTCTGTCATACATATGACACTTCTATGACGATAATTGTGACAAAACCCGGTATCATCGTAGATGTGGTGGGCTCCTACTTCTATGACGAAAAAATCATGACAGAAAATGGGCTTTTCGTCCTGGGCGGACCGGAGACGCAGCTGCATGACATTGTTTGGGCCGTCCATGACGGAAAAAACCATGGTAGAAGCGAGAGCGAGGAAAATTTCAGGGAGTTCCCGGTTACGGTGGGTGGTCGGGGGCCGAGCGATGCGCGTTTCTCTCGTACACGTACGCGCATGTGTGCGAGGTGTTGACTCTAACTGAACCTAAGCGAGGCATTGAGCTCTAACTGAACCCGAACGATTGCACTGCAGGCTACGCGTTACTGAACCCGAGCGATCGATCGATGGCTGTTAACTGAACCCGATCGAGCGATTCCTTCGCTACTGCTGCTAACTGAAGCCGATCGATTGGATGAATAGTGAGCATTGCGGGGGGGTTTGGATGAACAGTGAGCGGTGGCGTTGCCTCTGGATGAACAGGACCCCGTGGTGTGGAGGGCTAGATGAACAGTAGACAGTGGAGGGGTGCCCGTGGAGGGGTGGTTGAACAGGACCCCGTGGTGTACGTGGAGGGCTGGATGAACAGTAGACTGTGGAGGGTGCCCGTGGAGGTGTGGTTGAACAGTAGCCGGTGGAGTAGCGCGCGCTGGAGGCTGGATGAACAGGAGCCCGTGGAGGCTGGAGGAGGTCGACGGTAGCCCGTGGAGGCTGGCAGAGGTTGACGATGGAGATGAACAGTATCCCGTGGAGTCCCATTTTGCGGTACGCCACGCCTCTCCTAATGAATAGGACCCCCGTTTCGACCGTAGCGCTCCAACACAAGTTTGTTTCGTCCGTTTTGCGGTACACCACACCCCTCCCGATCAACAGGACCCCCGTTTCGACTGTAGGAGGTCCGTTTCATCCATTTTGCAGTATGCCACACCCCTCCTGATCAACAGGACCCTCGTTTCGACCGTAGGAGGTCCGTTTCCTCCGTTTTGCGGTATGCCACACCCCTCCCGATCAACAGGACCCCCCATTTCGATCGTAGGAGGTCCATTTCCTCCATTTTGCGGTACGCCACACCCGTCCTGATCCACAGGACCCCGTTCCGAACGTGGCCGGTCGAACACAAGCCCGTTTCCTCCGTTGTGCGGTATGCCAGGCCTCGTTTCCATCACCTGTTCCGTCCAAGCCCTCCCGATGAACACGACCACGCATTCCGTTCCGACGCATTCCATTGGCTCCCCATGAACACGACGACGACGCTGTTTCTCCGTTACGACCCAACCATGTACACGAGCCCTGGACGTACGTATGCGTGAGTAGGCCTTCGAGACCCCGCTCGTATGTACGTATGTGGCCGTATTTTCTTTCTTGCACCCTGGCCGTTGTACGTATGTGTACATGCTACATGCGCGCCTCTACTATGACACGTGTGCGCCTCTACTACAACACGTGCGCGCCTCTACATCGACCAGTATGTACATACACGTTCGCGACCAGAATGACAAGCTACGTACGCTTCGACCAGGTGGGTCCCGACTGTCAGGCACTTCCTTGCCTGCAAAGATGTAGCTGGTGGGTCCCAGCAGTCAGGGGGGCGAATCGTTTTTTTTTGCCCGGACGCACTTCCTTGCGTGCGAAGATATAGCTGGTGGGTCCCAGCAGTCAGGGGGGCGAATCATTTTTTTTTGCCCGGACGCACTTCCTTGAGTGCGAAGATGTAGCTGCTGGGTCCGAGCAGTCAGGGGGGCAAATCATTTTTTTTTGCCCGGACGCACTTCCTTGCGTGCGAAGATGTAGCTGGTGGGTCCCAGCAGTCGGGGGGAATGTTTTTTTCACGAAATACGGTGGCCCGTCCGGTGAGTCCCCGCTGTCAGGTGGAGGAATCATTATTTTGCACGTAATAAGGAGGCACTTCCTTGCTGCGGCCGTGGACCCGGCTGTCAGCCTCTCCACGTACAGTCCATGTCTGATGGAAGTCGTTCCTTGACCACGTTGACCACGCCGCGCCGAGAGCACCACGGCGGTGGACGACGGCGAGGCCTAGGAAGGGGATGACTCAGAGCCGGGGAAGACGCAGCAGTGGATGCCCACGTGAAGAGGAGTACGAGGGTTCACTGGTTCAACTATGGTGTGAGGCTGCTGTCGCCGCAGAATAACAGGGGGTGTGGGTGAGTAGAGGGATGGCCTGGCCAGCGGTGGGAGTAGTAGGGGGTGGTGAGGCCTCCACGGCATCACAGCCGGCCACGGGAGGCAGAAGCACGCGGCACGACCGGCGCTGGTTTGGGCGGCTGGAGCAAGAAGACCAGAGGTTGAAGAAGCACTACGGCCGTTGGATGAATATCGTACGGTAACAGGAGCTAGAATCGTTCATATTGACTAAGTTGACAAAGCCCTCCGTCCCCATCAACTTGGTAGGCCCACAAGTCAGCCTCCCACTATGCTGGGTTCCAGCTGGCAGGGGGAGTATTCATTTTTTGTGCATAATAAGGAGGCACTTCCTTGCGTGCGAAGATAGCCGGTGGGTCGGGCATGTCAGCGGGGGGCATGTTTTTTCACGAAATACAGAGGCCCTTCTGGTGGGTCCCAGATGTCAGGTGGAGGAATCATTATTTTGCGCGTAATAAGGAGGCATTTCCTTGTGTGTGGTCGTGGACCCAGCTGTCAGCCTCTCCACGCACAGTCTACTTCCGATGGTGTCGTTCGTTGACCAAGTGGACCACGCCGTGCCGAGCGCATCCAAGGTGGTGGACGATGGCGAGGCCCCGGACAGCAACGAGCCAAAGATGGGAAGACGCGGGAGTAGAGTCGCAGACGGAGAGGTGTACGAGGGTTAACTGGTTCTAGTGCAGTGTGGTTCGGCGGTCGGTGGAGAAGAACATGAGGTGTGGAGGGGTGGAGGGATGGCCTGGCCAACGGTGGAGTAGTGCTTCATAGCGAAGCGAGCTAAGGAGAGTTGCTAGCAGCAAGAGGCGAGAGGTGGTCCCGGCGACGCTGGAGGAAGAAGACGAGAGATTGAAGATGGATGCCGGTCGTTGGATGTAAATCCAACGGCTAACATGTCAGAATCATTTGTTGACTAAATTGACAACGACTTGCATTGGCTTCGACCTATTGGCCCACATTTCAGCCTCCAAAAATGTGGCACGTATTCAACCCATTTTTTCAGAATTTATAGTCTTTTTTTTTGCGCGGTAGAATTTACAGTCAATTTGATCTTTTTTTTTAATTACCGCCATTAGCTGGGCTGGGTGAACAAATAATGTAGTGTCCATGCGGCCCATTTATTTTATTTCCTAAAAAATTACAGGCCATTTGCACTTTCTTGAAATACACGATTTTGCTGGGCTGATTCTAATTATAATGTTGGGTTGGGCCAGCAATGTTATCAAAAAATAAAAAGGGGCTGAGCATTTTGTTATAAATATATTTAATTAATAAGTGATATTATTACATTCGTCCTTAAATCTTATCAAGCTTTTGTACACAATCACTAGGATTTTCATGCCAAAACAATCCAGGATTTTATTTGTTAAGAAATTATTTCTATAAGTTAATAAGATGTGGGATATTGTTTTCTTACATATGTACGTATCTGTTAATTATATGATGGCAATAAAAATAATATATAATAACATATAAAATAATTTGAATATATATAATATAGTTAGAAGGGAAACATAAGTTGGACCTGGCGTTCCTATTCTTATATAGAAAAATAGAACAGACCTCTGCGTTTTCTTCAAAAAAATACATAAATTGGGCTGCCAAAAATAAAACCTCGGATGGGAGGTCCATAGGCCGATCGATACATGACGGCCGTAAGAAAATACAAACAGGCCTATGGACCTCCCATATGAGGTCGTGGGTTGCGCATGTTAAAAATGAAAGCCTAGACGGGGCAGCCCAAAACCACGTCCAACACTTGCCAAAACTTTGTCCCTCGTTTTCTCTGTGTTTCGCACACTCGCCATTGTGTGGGCATTTTGACTGTGCATCATATGAAGATGTGCTATGCATGAATGTTGATCAGCATGATGTTAACTGGCTGGTAGTTCCATTTTCGACCATGAATAAAACTTCCAACATGATGTTAACCCTCTTTGAAAAGGATGTGTTCATATAAATGCTCTGCCTCTGAAAGTTGCAGTTTCTTATCTGAAACTGAACTTGCAGTTTCTTATCTGTAACTAGAAACTTGCAGTTTCTTCTCTGAGAATCACATTGTCTGCACTTTTATACTCCTATGAAACTACATTTTTTAAGTGCTAAAAATAGATCTCTAGAATTCATAAAATACTTCATATGCTCAATACTGCAAATCTGAAATTCAAAAGACATTCATATCTGAAAGTACTCTCAAAATACACAACACAAAACACAATTCACAACCTGCAAATACTGACAACCCTAAGCTCCTCCTGACAATTCACAACCTGCCCGACTATTGGGCTGGGGGGCAGCCCCCTCCTATTCCTCGGCAGTAGACAGCCGCCCCGTGAGACGATGTGAATGGCGAGGGAGACGATGGCGTGGAAGCATCATCGGGCCAACTGCTTTTCTCCTCTTGCAGTTGGGTTCGGTCGACGAAGACTCCACCGGCTCGCTCTGGCAGGACACCCTCACAAACGACACCTTGTAGATGCTCGATCCTTCAATCTCTGGTGGATGCTCCATCTGGGATCGATACTCCCACCACCACTCCCTCACGATCGGATTCGGTGAATCTATTTGCTCCATGGCCCAGAGGAGCAGCTCTATGTACTCCGGCGCGACTCCCTCCGGGAGTATCGCCGCCTTTTCGCTCTGTTGTAGATATTTGGCCATTGATGTCGCCGTCGCCGCTAGTTGGTCCTTGTTGTCAAACCAAGACTGTATCTCCAACATCCTAGCTAGCTTCACAGGGTCGCCGTCTGCAATCCTCACGTATCGGTTGTACTCCTCCATCGATCTACTTCTCCACAGAACCTTCACTCGCCGGCGGTGGTTTTTGAATAGAAGAGGAGAGGAGTAGCGCTGGTTTTGGATTAGAACGGGAGAGGGGCGACGCTGGTTTTGGACTGGAATAGGAGAGGAGGGGCGGTAGTTTTGAAATGGAAGAGGAGAGGAGCGGCGCTGGATTTAGATTGGAATAGGAAAGGAGCGGCGGTGGTTTAAGAGGAGAAGAGCGGAAGAGCGGCGCTGGTCTTGGAAGTATTTTTTTTTGTTTTGCGTATTTTGGGTCAAAGTTTGACCACGTACTGTATTTGACAAGCAAAATGTGAATGCATGTCACCAAAAATTGTATTGTTTGGTTTGTATCTGAATGTACTTTCAAATTATATTATTTTTGCAACGTATAACATATATTTTATGTGCGAAAATCATGGTCAAATATGACCCGGAATAAAAGCGAGACTAGTTAATGTGGGGCCGCTTTCTTAATTTAAGGGTAAATTGATTTTGATTTTGATCCAGTCACAGCGCGCCGGCCCTCTCGTCCAATCCTAAATCGATGCCGCACGCTCCTCTCCCTCTTCTCCATTGCAAAACCACCTCCTCTCCTCTCCATCATCTCCATTCCAAAACCACCATCTTGCCTCTCCCTCTTCTGATCTTCTCCATTGCAAAACCACCTCCTCTCCTCTCCATCATCTCCATTCCAAAACCACCTCCTCTCCTCTCCATCATCTCCATTCCAAAACCACCGTCTCGCCTCTCCCTCTTCTAATCTTCTCCATTGCAAAACCACCTCCTATCCTCTCCATCATCTCCATTCCAAAACCACCGTCTCGCCTCTCCCTCTTCTCTATTGCAAGACCACCGTCTCTCCTCCCATCTTCCAAAGCTAGCACCAGACCACTCAGAAGGACATCTATGGAGAGAATGCAGCAGCGAATCAGGCAGATACCCGGCGGCGACCAGGCAAAGTTAGCCAGGTTGAAGGAGATCCTTAGTTGGTTTGACAATGAGTGGGAGATTTCAAGGACGGTGCGGGCCATGTGGCAATGTATGCAAAAGAGCGAGACGGCGGCGATGAGGGCAGCGATGTACATGTACTCCTTGGTGGAAGTCACGCCACAGTCCTCCGAGTTCATCGAGTATATCCTCTGGGCGATGGAGCAGACAGATTCGCCCCAGGCGACAGTCAGGCGTAGGTGGTGGGCGTACAGGTCGAAGGTCAAGCACCCAGAGGATAACGAATCAATCGAGTATGGTGTGCCATTCGTGAGGGTGCAGAGCCAGCCGGAGCCACAGGAGTATTCGTTCTCCCACCGCAAGAGGAGGGTAGATGGTGCGACGTCACTTCCCTGCCATTCTCCACGGTTCCCTCGACGCTCACTGAGGGAGTCCTGGATTAGGGGGTGTCCGGATGGCCGGACTATGACCTTTGGCCGGACTCCCGGACTATGAAGATACAAGATTGAAGACTTCGTCCCGTGTCCGGATAGGACTTTCCTTGGTGTGGAAGTCAAGCTTGGCGATACGACATGTAGATCTCCTCCCATTGTAACCGACTCTGTGTAACCCTAGCCCTCTCCGGTGTCTATATAAACTGGAGAGATTTAGTCCGTAGGATGAACAACAATCATACCATAGGCTAGCTTCTAGGGTTTAGCCTCTCTGATCTCGTGGTAGATCTACTCTTGTACTACCCATATCATCAATATTAATCAAGCAGGAGTAGGGTTTTACCTCCATCGAGAGGGCCCGAACCTGGGTAAAAACATTGTGTCCCTTGTCTCCTGTTACCATCCGCCTAGACGCATAGTTTGGAAACCCCTACCCGAGATCCGCCGGTTTTGACACCGACATTGGTGCTTTCATTGAGAGTTCCTCTGTGTCGTCACATTAAGGCCCGATGGCTTCTTCGATCATCAACCACGACGCGGTCCAGGGTGAGACTTTTCTCCCCGGACAGATCTTCGTATTCGACGGCTTTGCACTGCGGGCCAATTCGCTTGGCCATCTGGAGCAGATCGAAAGCTACGCCCCTGGCATCAGGTCAGATTTGGAAGTTTAAACTACACGGCTGACATCCGCAGAGACTTGATCTTCGACGGATTCGAGCCACAGCCGAGCGCGCCGCACTGTCACGATGGGCACGATCTAGCTCTACCGCCAGACAGTGCCCAGAGCGCCGCTCAGGTGTCCGCTCCGACCCTTAGATCGGAGCCGACTGCGTCGGTCGAGGATGGGTGGCTAGACGCCGCCTCGGGGGCTGTAATCTCTACGGCGATCGAGCCGAACACCAATCTTGTCCTTCACGGAGCTCGTGACTCCAAGGTGCCGGACTCCTTTCCGGACTCCGAATATTCCGCACCCCTCCCGATCGAACCCAATTGGACTCCGATCATGGAGTTCACCGCCGCGGACATCTTTCAACACTCGCCCTTTGGCGACATCCTGAATTCACTAAAGTCTCTCTCTTTATCAGGAGAGCCTTGGCCGGACTATGGTCAGCAGGGTTGGGATGTGGACGATGAAGAAATTCGAAGCCCACCCACCACCCACTTTGTAGCCACTGTCGATGATTTAACCGACATGCTCGACTTCGACTCCGAAGACATCGACGGTATGGACGCCGATGAAGGAGACGACCAAGAGCCAGCGCCTATTGGGCACTGGAAAGCCACCTCATCATATGACATATACATGGTGGACACCCCAAAAGAAGGGGATGGCAATGGAACAACGGAGGATGACCCCTCCAAGAAACAGCCTAAGCGCCGGCGTCAGCGGCGCCGCTCTAAATCCCGCCAAAGCAAAAACGGCGAGTCCGGCACTGGAGACAATAACACCCCGGACAGTGCCGAAGACAACCCCCTCCAGCAGGATTCAACGCAGGAGGATGAAGAAGCCAGCCCTCATGAGAGAGCGGCAGACAGAGAGGTCGAGGACGACAATTATATGCCTCCCTCCGAAGACGAGGCAAGCCTCGACGACGACGAATATGGCGTGCCTGAGGATCTCGTCGAACAAGAGCTTTTCAAACGCAGGCTTATGGCCACGACAAGCAGCCTCAAAAGAAAACAGCAGCAACATAGAGCTGACCAAGATTTGCTAGCCGACAGATGGACCGAAGTCTTGGCGGTCGAAGAGTACAAACTCGAACGCCCCTCCAAGAGCTACCCAAAGCGCAGGCTGCTACCCCAACTAGAGGAGGAAGCAACTAAACCTACATCACCAGCGTATGATGTGGCCGATCGGCCACCCCGTGGCCGCGACAGAGAGGCCTTTCGGCCCTCAACTCAAGCCGCACCCCGGCACCGCTCAAAAAGTACCAAGGCACGGGGAAACGTGCCAGACCTACGAGACATATTGGAGGACAAGGCAAGGCAAACAAGATCGATCTACGGATCGCGTGGGCGCCCTATGACACGTGACGACAACCATCACGCCGGATATGGAAGATACGGCCAGGCCGAACACAACAGTCAAAGCTCATCCGAGCTACGTCATGATATAGCCCAATACAGAGGCGCCACACACCCACTATGCTTCATAGATGAAGTAATGGATCATCAAATCCCCGAGGGTTTTAAACCCGTAAACATCGAATCATACGATGGCACAACAGATCCTGCGGTATGGATCGAGGATTGTCTCCTTCATATCCACATGGCCCGTGGTGATGATCTACATGCTATCAAATACCTCCCGCTCAAGCTTAAAGGACCGGCTCGGCATTGGCTTAACAGCTTGCCAGCAGAGTCAATTGGTTGCTGGGAGGACCTGGAATCCGCAATCCTTGACAACTTCCAGGGCACTTATGTGCGATCACCAGACGCCGATGACCTAAGCCACATAATTCAGCAGCCAGAGGAATCGGCCAGACAATTCTGGACACGGTTCCTAACCAAGAAAAAACAAATAGTTGATTGTCCAGATGCAAAGGCCCTCGCAGCCTTCAAACATAACATCTGTGACGAATGGCTTGCCCGGCACCTTGGATAGGAAAAGCCGAAATCCATGGCAGCCCTCACAACACTCATGACCCGCTTTTGCGCGGGAGAAAACAGCTGGCTAGCTCGTAGTAATTACATGACGAAGAGGCCTGGCAATCCAGATACCAAGGATAACAATGGCAGGTCGTGTCGCAACAAGCACAAGTGCCGCATTAACGGCGACAATACTGAGGATACGGCAGTTAATGCCGGATTCAGAGGCTCTAAACCCGGTCAGCGGAAGAAGCCATTCAAAAGAAATCCTCCGGGCCCATCCAGTTTAGACCGGATACTCGATCGCTCGTGCCAGATACATGGCACCCCCGAACAACCAGCCAATCACACCAACAGGGATTGTTGGGTGTTCAAGCAGGCAGGCAAGTTAAGTGCCGAAAACAGAGACAAGGGGCTGCATAGCGATGACGACGAGGAGCCCCGGCCGCCGAACAACAGAGGACAGAAGGGCTTCCCCCCACAAGGGCGGACGGTGAACATGATATACGCAACCCACATCCCCAAAAGGGAACGGAAGCATGCGCTCAGGGACGTATATGCGTTGGAGCTAGTCGCCCCAAAGTTCAATCCATGGTCCTCCTGCCCGATCACTTTTTATCGAAGGGACCACCCCACTAGCATTCGTCACGGCGGATTCGCCGCATTGGTTCTAGACCCAATCATTGACGGATTTCACCTCACTAGAGTCCTCATGGACAGCGGCAGCAGCCTGAACCTGCTTTACCAGGATACAGTGCGGAAAATGGGCATAGATCCCTCAAGGATTAAACCCACAAAGACGACCTTTAAAGGCGTCATACCAGGTGTAGAAGCCAGCTGTACAGGCTCGGTTACACTTGAAGTGGTCTTCGGATCCCCGGATAATTTCCGAAGCAAGGAGTTAATCTTCGACATCTTCCCATTCCGCAGTGGCTATCACGCCCTGCTCGGGCGAACCGCATTTGCAAAGTTCAATGCGGTGCCGCACTATGCATATCTCAAGCTCAAGATGCCAGGCCCTCGCGGAGTCATTACGGTCAATGGAAACACCGAACGCTCTCTTCGAACAGAGGAGCACACGGCGGCCCTCGCGGCGGAAGTACAAATTAGCCTCTCAAGGCAATTCTCCAGTTCAGATATTAAACGTCCGGACACCGTCAAGCGCGCCTAGAGTAACCTACAACAAGACCGTCTGGCAAATTCCGAGCAAGCATAGCAGTGCGGCCCCAACCCCAGCCCTCGCGGGATTGCGAAACCAGTACCACGCGTACATAATTACTCTCCAGAAATACCATGGGCATAAGGGGAGGGGCACAACAACGGCATGCCCAGAATGCGGCTCAACCGCACTAGGGGCTCCCGATTTTGTCATTTCTCTTCTCTTACTTTCAGGACTCCACTCTTCGGAAGGCCTGTCCGGCAGTAGCCAGGGAGATAGCAAGCCATGTCGAAAGTCCAGGTGCTCTCTATAACGAGCTAAATACCTATCTTACTTAAAGTTTTGCAACTTGCCCCTGGAGGGGGACAGGTCAAATAATCCCATCTCTTGCTTATCGCACTATTTGTATCGCTCTCCTTTCATAGCAGCCCTTTAATAAACAATACATAGCTCTTGTCTATTATTGCATTCCTTTTTCATGTAAATATGTTCAGTCATGACATTATGCAACCGTACACTTTGGTATGGCCAATACACCAGGGGCTTAAGTTCCCCAAAATACGGTGTGAGAAGACCGAACACTCTCATGAGTGCGGCACCCCGAACTTATAGCACTATATGCATTGGCTCTGAATCATGTCTTGGGTCAATAGTTGGGTTTGCCCGGCTCCCATGTTTTGGTACCTTACATTCCGTTATATCAGCTAAGATAGCACTGGGAGAACTACTACGATTGTGCCCCAGTTGAGCTGGGTTAACACCTTAGTAGAGAAAGCTAAAACTGACCGTCATGATAGGGCGAGAGACCAGTCGCTGTTCGAGAGGTTTTTCGAGTCCCTAAAGACTTATGCCGCTTAGAGCGAGGAGCTGGATTTATCCGGCCTAGGCGTCGATAGTGCCCCGAACTCGGTCTTCTGAATACTAGGGGCTTCGCCAAAATTTAAAATTATAGAATTCTATGGCTAAGTGAGAGTGATAAAGCATTATAAGTCTGATTTCCTTGTTTGTTGTGCTGAGCGCCTCCCTAGACGGACCCAAGAATGGGAACAAGAGCGCTCAGGTTTATCCCGAACACCCCAGCACTCGTGGCATGGTAGAAGCCGACGACTTGCATCTCTCAGATTTAATAAACGGCCGCACAGAAGGTAATATTTTAAATTCAAAAAGCGTTGCTTAGCGCATCTGAACAAGTTTTCAGCGCACAGGACAAACATGAGCGAGTTTACTCAAAAATTACATCCATGGTACATTCATTCGCTACAAGATGGGCACCCTTCAGGACGCCCTCATAATACATCTCGGGCCTGCGATGCTCCTTCCCCTCCGGTGGCCCATCCTTCACCAGCTTCTCAGCATCCAGCTTGCCCCAGTGCACTTTAGCACGGGCAAAAGCCCTACGGGCGCCCTCGATGCATAAGAAGCGCTTGATGACTTCAAGTCGTGGACATGCATCCACCAGCTGCCGCACCAGCCCAAAGTAGCTCAAAGGCATGGCCTCCCCAGGCCACAGCCGGCCTATCAGGCCCTTCATGGCCTGTTCGGCTGCCTTATGAAGCTCGACCAACTGCTTCAGCTGGTCGCTCAGGGGCACCGGGTGTCCGGCCTCAGCATACTGGGACCAGAACACCTTCTCCGTCGAGCTCCCTTCCTCGGCCCGGTAGAATGCGGCGGCGTCAGAAACACTGCGGGGCAGATCTGCGAATGCTCCTGGAGAGCTCTGGATTCGGGTAAGTAACAGGTAATTTACTTTAATGTGCTTGCTTTGCATAAAGAATGTTGTCGGTGTCAAAACCGGCGGATCTCGAGTAGGGGGTCCCGAACTGTGCGTCTAGGCGGATGGTAACAAGAGACAAGGGACACAATGTTTTACCCAGGTTCGGGCCCTCTTGATGGAGGTAAAACCCTACGTCCTGCTTGATTAATATTGATGATGTGTGTTACAAGAGTGGATCTACCATGAGATCAAGGAGGCTAAACCCTAGAAGCTAGCCTATGGTATGATTGTTGTTCGTCCTACGGACTAAAGCCATCCGGTTTATATAGACACCGGAGAGGGCTAGGGTTACACAGAGTCGGTTACAATGGTAGGAGATCTACATATCCGTATCGCCAAGCTTGCCTTCCACGCCAAGGAAAGTCCGATCCGGACACGGGACGAAGTCTTCAATCTTGTATCTTCATAGTCTTGGAGTCCGGCCAATAATGATAGTTCGGCTATCCGGACACCCCCTAGTCTAGGACTCCCTCAGTAGCCCCTGAACCAGGCTTCAATGACGACGAGTCCGGCGCGCATATTGTCTTCGGCATTGCAAGGCGGGTTCCTCCTCCGAATAATTTATGGAAGATTTTGAACACCAGGACAGTGTCCGGCTCTGCAAAATAAATTCCACGTACCACCGTAGAGAGGATAATATTACACAAGTCCAATCTGCTGACGTATTTGGTGGCGTGACGTCAGACCACTACCAAGCCTTTACTAGAATTGTTTTTATTGTACCACCTCAGCGCGTTTAGCGAAGCGGTTTCCTTGGCACGTCTTGTCGAAGCAGAGATCGTGTTCCCCTTATTCCGGGATTCCCATAAATACGGACGTGGGTAACCCAACCGCGCCCGTTGCCACGCCCCCTCCATCAAAGGCGGGTTCCAAACAGTCACGGGGACGGCTCTTGGTATTCTTCCTCTTTATAATGAGACCAAGGCTCGTTCTTTTTCTTCAATCCTCAATTGAATCCGCCTCTCGCCCCAAGTTCCAACACCCAGGGCTCCAGATTCGGGTACTTTCGACCTTCGACAATGTTCGGCTCCGACCTACGAGGCCGGTGGATGCCCTCTTACGTCACGGAAGAAGACGTGCTAAAGCTGAGAGACGCCCGGTAGTTGACCTACGAGATTTCGCATAGGTTGCCTGCTCGAGGGCAAGTTATTCCTACTCCCGAGCCCGGCGAGAGCGTCGTGTTCGTGTCTCACCTCCATCAGGGTTTAGGCTTCCCGATGGATCCCTTCATGAGGGGGCTCATGTTTTACTATGGGCTGGAATTCCATGACTTGGCTCCGGAGTCCATCCTCCACATCTCATCATTCATTGTCGTCTGCGAAGCCTTCCTCCGCACTACCCCTCACTTCGGCTTGTGGCTTAAAACCTTCAACGTGGAGCCGAAGATGATAGAGGGGCGTCAGGCAGAGTGCGGCGGGGCGATTATAAGCTAGAGGGCCGATGCTCCATGGCCCGAGGGCTCCTTTCAGGAGGATCTCGGCTTGTGGCAACAGGAGTGGTTCTATATCACCGCTCCCAGGGGCAGCAGGCAGAGGCCGCCGCCCGTCTTCCGCTCGGGCCCTCCACAACAGCTGACGTCATGGGTCAACAAGGGGCTTAACTGGGGGCCGTCCAAAGACGTACCCCTGTTGTAGGACCAGATTCGAGGCCTCCAAGAAAGGGAGATTAATCTGGTCGTAGTGGCACAGGTTATGCTAATTCGGCGCCTTCTGCCCTGCAAACGTCGCCCCCTCCACCTGTGGGAATTTAATCCGGAGGGGCCACGAGCTCTCTGACACTTCAAGGGTTTGACACCCGCGGAGATGTACAAACTGTTCTTCGGATCGCAAGAGATGCGTCCGAACTTGACCGAGGACGCTGGCCTAAGCTGCAATTGCCCGGATACTCAAGTAAGTAGCCCTGTGTTCGGACATATTGTCCATTTATTTATCATGGGTTTGCCGTTTAACCAGCTATCCCTTGGACAGGAGTGGATAGCGCAAGCAAAACTGATACGGTGTCCGGCCCCCCTCCCTGAGACCACGCCGGATCCCGTGTTAGTCAAAATGTTGGAGGTTGCGCCTTCAGAGGAGGGCGAAGGGGGGCACAGGGAAACTACCACCTCTGTCAAGGAGGCTTTTAGTAAGGGGGGAATCGAGAGTCCCTCCTTCCAAGGGGAGAAGATGACTGCTTCCGAAGACCCGGAGGTCAAGGCCTCAAAGCGGGGAAAGAAATCTGCACTGGAAGGTCCTGCGCCGGGAAGAGCCCCGGCCGTACTGTCTCCTCAGAGGAATCAGCCCTCTAGCGAGCCGTAAGTAAAAAAGGGGGTTTTGTAATAGGGGACACCCCTGCTTTATTTCTAAGGGTAACCGAAGTTTTCACCTTGTAGTTCGGATCTCAGCCCATCTCAGTAGAGCTCATCTTCGAGGGACCTTCGTCCGGAGATGATGGAGAGCGAAACGCCTCCATCTGCCGCCTCGTCGGGCGGGGCGGACGACCTTGAGGTGTCGTCACGGAGGGTCTCCCCGAGTCCGGCAGGGCCGGAGAGTCCGGCACCCATTGGAGTATGGCCGGTGGAGCTACAGGATTTGCTCAAGAGGGCGTCTATCTCAGAAGATCACCGCACATTAATGAGTACGGTGATTGAAAGGATTTCATCCGCCGAGAGGAGGTTGTATGAGGCCGTCGGAAGCTTGCTGACGGGGTTTGAGGTACGCAAAAAATGACATACCTTTTGACAGTTTTGCACATGAAGTGCGCCCTGTATAGATAGTAGCCCCTGAGACTTGGTATGCTGTCGAAAGCGACAGCGTGCCAAGGATCATAATCTCAGTTATAGAATGTCACCTTTCCTATGCATGTGGCAGAACGTTCGGTGGCCAGCCGGACTGATGGAGTTGCCGAGCTGAAGAGGCAACTCGATGTTGCGGATGCGGACATCGCGCTGGTCAATAAACGACTTGATGAGTCACAAGGTAGGTGGTTGCTCCGCGGTCGCCTAGTAAGGGAGCTGACGCCCATTCCTTACAATTTGTATGCTTGATGCAGATGGTGCCGCTGCTGTGGAAGACCTTCGAGCAGAGCTTGCTCGAGCCAAGGAGCAAGCCAGGAAAAGTGATGCGGCTGCCTCGAAGGCAGCGGAAGAGCTAAAAGCCGAAAAGGCTGCTCACTGCCGAAGCAGGGAAGATATGGCCGGAATGGCCTTGAAATTGAAAGATGCTACCAACCGCTGTGAGGTTCTTGAAGGATAACGCCAAGTGGAGCAAGAGGACCTGAAGAAGGCCGCCGCCGAAGCCAAGGATGCCCGTGGTGCGATGCGGGCTATGAAGGAGGAACTGCGTCAGGCCGGAGACATTGCGGCTGGAAAGCCCTTTCTACTGCGTAGGAAGTTTACGGATCCGAAGTATGCTCAGTTGGGCCAATTGTGTGGTGCGGAGGATCCTTATCTGGATTTGGCGGTGAGTGCAGCGGACACAGTCATGCACTTCCGAAGCCAGGAGGATCACGAAATGGAAGAGCTTTTCTGGTCTCAATTCCATAGTCCGGAGCGTCCACTCCCGTTGGCTGATCGGCTGGCTGAGTGGGCTGAGCTGAATAGATTGTATGGACTTGCCATGACGGATGTGGTCGCTCATCTGTGGCCGGAAAGGCCCAAGCCGAAGAGTTATTTTGGCTTGTTGCAGCAATTCCTTGGGGCGGTGCCGCATATCAAGGCGATGAAGCGGTCGGCATGCATAGAAGGTGCACAGATGGCTCTCGCTCGTGTGAAGACATACTGGGCAGACATGGATGCCACCGCTGTTGCATCCCGGGGTTCGGACAAAAGCCGATTACCCACCGAGCACTATTTTGAGGAAGTCTTGCAGGGCGCTCGTTTAATAGAGTCGCAGTGCTCGAAAGATGTCATGTTCAAATGACGTGTATGATTTGTGAGATCATGTTTATAATGCAATAGCTTTTTATACTTGTGCGTTCAAGTATTGAACTATCTCCTGTGCGGCCGTATATGTATGTATAACCTGAAAGATGGCAGTCTTTGGCTTCAGCCCCCACGCACATGGTGCGGGGGTGTTTGCAAAAAGAAAAGTGCTTTTTCACACTTAATCCAATGTCTTGGTCCTTTTGAAGGAGGTGATAGCGTAGCAAACTAGGCAACCGGACTATAATGCTTTATCACTTTCACTTAGCCATAGGAGCTCGAAGGTGGGGCTACTATATAGCCCCTAGAGGCGCCGCGCTCTCTGAACTCGGGGCGCGTATGTGCCTGACCGGGAAGCGGTCCTTCATCAAAGCGGAGGAATTCTAAACATTCCAATAGTCGATCGAGTGGTTGACCAGTCTCTCGCTATATCATGACAGTCAGTTTTCGGCTTTCTCTACTGAGGTGCTCGCCCGGCTGAACCGGGGCACAATCGCAGTAGTTCTCCTGGTGCCACGTTAGCCGATGGAGCGGAACGTAAGGCAGCAAAACACAGGAGCCGGGCAAACCCAACATTTGACCAAAGACATGATTCGGAGCTGATGCATATAAGGCCTAACTCGAGACGCCGAACACTCCCTGAGGTGTTTGGTCTTTATGATACCGGGCAGAACAATGCCCTAAGCCCCTAGTGTCCAGGTACAGGCGGGAACTTCTGACGCGGCCGATGCCAAAACACCAGCCTCCTCCTCGGTTATGGTAGAAAACCGGGGGATGTGTATCATCAAGAGACAGTAAGAAAGGTTTACGCAGGGTCTTAATCTAAAAAGAATCCTTGCAACGGGTCCCTGCTGCACGTCTGCGCCTGTGTCTCCATTGTGCTGGACTATGACCTTTGGCCGGACTCCCGGACTATGAATATACAAGATTGAAGACTTCGTCCCGTGTCCAGATAGGACTTTCCTTGGCGTGGAAGGCAAGCTTGGCGATACGACATGTAGATCTCCTCCCATTGTAACCGACTCTGTGTAACCCTAGCCCTCTCCGGTGTCTATATAAACTGGAGAGATTTAGTCTGTAGGATGAACAACAATCATACCATGGGCTAGCTTCTAGGGTTTAGCCTCTCTGATCTCGTGGTAGATCTACTCTTGTACTACCCATATCATCAATATTAATCAAGCAGGAGTAGGGTTTTACCTCCATCGAGAGGGCCCGAACCTGGGTAAAAACATCGTGTCCCTTGTCTCCTATTACCATCCACCTAGACGCACAGTTCGGGACCCCCTACCCGAGATCCGCCGGTTTTGACACCGACACTCACCTCGTTTCAACGGCGGCGGTAGGGTTTAAGGTAAGCTTCGCACTAACCTAATCTTCCACCTGCTCATGCTTACAATCAGTGTGACAGCTAATGAAAATCATGCTTACAATCAGTCTCCAAGTACTACGCCAATCACCCTAAAATAGCTCTGGACCTTTGGGTCAAAGTTGTGACACAGTATACAAATAAAGAAAAATAGATTGGTGCTTCTTTCAGAAAAGAGTACTCCCTAGAAAACTGCTAATATAAGCTACTAGTATTTGGTTAGAGGATTTGCTGCCGAGAAAGATCTGTCCACAAAGAGCACCACACATCCCACTGGTGGTGGTGCATGCCAATGCGTGCATGTAGCATGGTTGGTGTCGGTAATTTTTACTTTGCACACCTTGCACTCTGCATATATGCCGGTTCCATACTTACATTTGTGTAGTTCCACCAAAATGCAGCTAAATAACCCTGTTTGCACAGATAATGAAAAAGCATGATTACATTATAGTGGCACTAGTTGATGAAACACACAAAATAAATAGAAGAAACTATTGCGATAGTATCATAGTATGCCATGCTGGGAGGGCGAGATGGGCCCTGCAACGCCTCATACGGTACACCTCATACTGGACATCGTCCCAAGTCTCCCAGATACACCTTCTGCCAGTGATGAACATCAGTGTACAGCGGTAGTACAAGGAGGCGCCTTGAGACATTCAAATCTCTATTTTTGTACATATCAACTAAAATTAAGCACCCCAGTTTGCAAAAACGCTTAAACATTAACAATGGGACTAGTTGATGAAACATACATTAACAAAGAGAAGCACTTTCTTTATCTACATTGGAAATGAAATGATAGAGATGACACTCGCTCTATTTTAACTGTATTATTACTTCATTTTATCAGTGACACTAGGGTCGAGCAGATGGCAAACGAGGTGTACCGTGCGTCGCAAGGATGGACGCCGGAGGTGCTTAGACTGGGATGCTGAAGCTGGCTCTTTTAGTCACCAACATGGATGATTCAATTCATGGGACCTTTTGGTGCAGTTCACCTAAAATGAAGCAATGTCTCGTGAGCTAGCAGCTTCTTCTTCAATTTTTTTTAAGAAAAGGGCTCCAGCCCCGGTTCCATTTCCATCAAAAAACGAAACCCACAGAGCTTCTTCTTCATTAGTTGCAATAAAATTGAGCAACATCAAGATTGATTATGAAGCTCCTGGAATGCTCAACTATAATTTGGATATCATTTGTGCAGCTCAACTAAGATCGAGTGTGAAATGTATATCTCTGTTTGCACAAAAAAGGTGGAAAGGAGGGTGACTAACAAGTGATGAAACATGCATCAAATGAAAAGAAGCATGTTCCTTATCTGAATGGCAATCCTACAAGGACAGTAGCAATTTCTAAAGCAGTGGCATTGCTAGATATTAGTGTGGGAATTAGGATTAACTATGACAACCGTTAAATACGACATTACTTTGGGCACGGGAGAGTAGGCGGACCAGGACAGTTGCATTTCTAATGAAAAGAACCAACTTATCTTAATGGGAAATTTTAGCAGGACATGTAAAGAAGTGCCATTGATTCATATTACTGGAGGCATTACATTGAAAACAACATTGGTTTAACGTGTCCTTACTTTTAACGGTGCGACTGCTACATTTTACCAGTGGCATTACATAAGAGTGTCTCGGGGCAACAAACATCAGAACATGATATTTGGGTTGGTCCCATTTTTGTTCGGTATAGCAACCTTATACTGTGTGAGGCTAGCAAATCTAGTGCAGGACTTACTCTGTTGACTTGTCCCCCAGTCCCCACTTTCTTTCCTTTTTCAATCAACAGATCGGGTTTATATTGAGTTTGTACTGCGTTTCCCTTTATTTCCCTATTAGACCTAGAGACCAGTTGGATAGCCAGTCTCTGCTACTTTTCGCCCCCATTATTTCCTCTTTCGACCAAGTCCTAGATTCAGGTAACAAATCCTCCCCCACCCCGCACCCCCTTTCTTCCTTGTTTGAACCAAGTAGTACTAGATTCGAGTGCATGAACTAATTTTACCTCTTAAACGTAAAAAAATTATGTGGTTTTCGAACAACCGATCGATCCTATCTATGAGGGGGCCTCAGAAATAGTAAAAGATACAAATGCAGCAACGTCGAGAGCTCGGGAAGTAGAGCAAGGCCAGTTTCGAAGGAAGTTATACCTGATGGTCGTCGGGATGTCGCTAGGTGAGCGGCGAGAGGCCGGATCTGCCCACACTACAGCAGCGAGGAAGAAGGGGTCGGAGGCCCTCCCTCACCAGCGGTGCTTGGGAGAGAACGGCAAGGCAGGCTGATCGGGACGTGCCCAGCAGTGGGTAAGAGTCGTTGCTGAGGACGACCGCGTGAACGTTGCACCTTCTCACCTTCCCCAGCGGACAGGATCCGGCTGGATCTGTGACCAGCGGTGAGTAGAGAGAGAGTATGTGTGGCCACCGCTGTCGTGTTTAGATCTGGAGAGGCCGAGACAGTGTGAAGAGAGCAACACTAGTAAGCAAGCGCAGAGGCTCCTGCCTATATAGTGGAGTAGTACTAGTTTTCTTTTGTCTACCGGAGCCAACTTGACCTTGTCAATGACCGTCGAGAAGTCTTCATGCACGTGGCCCGGAGGCGCACTTGTCGTCATTTTGATCTCAAGCACCGGATTATAACATATAACACGAAAAAATGCCACATGACAAGAAATCATAACCTCACTGCCCAAAGGACACAACATGAATCCCGACGGACAAACTAGACGAGGAACAAAGCTCAAATTAAAGATAAACTCGTAGAAAACGGGTCCGTCGATAGATGTCCTAATTAACATAGCTGTCTTGACCTAGATGGCAGCCGAGTAGTCACTGTTTGTGCATGTGCCCCCAATGACTAGCCCAACTCAGTTGTCGCTGTTTAACCCTCGCAGTGATCCGAAGCACATGACACCTAATTTTGCGAGATGACAAGAAACCTTTTTTATATTTCTCACCACAACTACAACCATGTACAACACAGCCTGCACGATATGTAGACGATAGCCAATCCAGGCGTGTCTGCTGGAGTCTGGTCACATGCATGGACGAACTGATCTTCCGTGACTTGCAGGGATCGTCCAGGCACCAACGTAGTACAACACTTCTCTAGTACTATCGCTCATCTCCCTCTTCTATTAAGTCACCCGACTTGCAGGGCCGGGGAGTGTGCCTATGGTCGATTCTGAATTGCCGTCCCACATGTGTGTGCAAATGCAATATGACACGCGTTCCATTCGGAGAGCAGCGTGCCAGACCGACCGACCGTTTGGGGTGCGACGCGAACGCGACGGGCGTGCTATATACTCCGTACATGTGTACCGCCGTTTTCTAGACGCTTTGCTCCATGGCGTGGGTGCAATCCATGGATACAAAATTAGTATACTGTATACTATTTAAAAGTCGAGGGCGGGGCTTTTCCTGCGCGGTAGGCGGCGAGGCAGTTCCGCCTAGTCGGTTCGACAGAGACGCGAGAAGACGAGGGAGTAGGCTGCTACAAACGTAGGGCTATGTGATTTGACAATGAGTTACTGTTGGACATGTGGGGCCCCGTGATTTAACTTGCCATTATCATTTTAACTGCGGCGCTACGACCGGCGTGAGTCTCCCGATTCCTGACCACCTCCATACAGGTGCCTCTCCCAATGCTCCACCATGTAGTAGAGGCTGGCTCTTGCATGAGAGCCCACTTCTCCACTTTTTCCTTGCCTCTCTTTCCTCCACATATGCAAAAATGCCATGTAAAGCTCACTATTGTACTTACTTTTACTTGCTCCTACAGGTGCTAAGCTTGCCACATAGGCATAAAGTCTGATGTGGCAAGTTAATCAAGAAGAGAGAGACTAGTTTGGTGACCCAAGGAAGAAATGGTGCTAAGCGCGTGTACCTAGGTGAAAAGACAATTTTGAGTCTATAGCTAATTAAATGAAGCAAACTTAGCAACACCATTTCATTGGAAGAGGTCACTCCTTGGCAAATGCAATAAATACTAGTGCTCCATGTGTCCCATAATATAAGAATGTTTTTGGCACTAAACTAGTGTCAAAAACGTTCTTATATTATGGGATGGAGGGAGTATGAAGAAAGAGATAGAGAGGAGTAAAAAAATACACTTATAGCCAACCTTATAGCTAACCTTGTTGTAGTATGAGTGACTAAGTGAAGACTATGTATGACATGCCAACATCAGATAGCCTAACGCACCGTGTTAAATCTCCAAGGGTGCGATCGTGCGAGCGACGCGACGGTCGTGGTAGGCGCGACCATGATACGGGCTGCTGGTAGCCCTTGGATCTGAGATCAAACGTTCGCATGCTAAGTTGCTGAAAATTTGCAGAATAACCCTCTAGGATAGGATATTCACCCATAGGTCTAGAATCACGCCATGCAACCGTTCGATCTTAGATCCAAGGGCTCTCGGAAGCCCGTATCATGGGAGAATGGAAAGCCACTACCCTACCGTTCGCACGCTCATAGTTCGCTCCTACTCTTCCCCGCACATCCTTTAATACTATGGTGGTTCGCTCCTAGTCGTCCCGTCCATTCACATTATGGCAGTTCCACTAATCCTAACCCTCCTCCCAAATCCATGGCGTCCCAAATCTCCATGATCGGTGGTGAGTACAAGGTTAGAACCATCACCGGCGATGAGTTCGACGTCATCTACACCCGTTCTTCCGCGATGGTGAAAGGATGCCTTTCTCGCTTCAGACGCATGTTCGAAGACTCAAATGATGAGTGGGTCGCTGGGCTAGATGTTGAGTACACCACAGTCCTGGGACGAGAGAAGGATCTAAAGGACGAAGAGAGGAAGAAGCCTGCCATGATCCAGGTTTGCGTGCATGACTTATGCTTGGTCTACCACATATGCCATGCCGACGTTGAGTGCCAGGATTTTAAGGACTTCCTCGAGAGAAACCTAGTCAAATTCGTTACTGTAGACTTTGGTAACGACAAAGAAGTCCTGCGTCGGATAGGCCTCGTTGTAGGCAACACCTTCGACCTCCAGAAGAATCGGCTGGTGTCCTCTCGTC
The DNA here is from genome assembly GCF_002162155.2 of Triticum dicoccoides. Taxonomy (NCBI): domain Eukaryota; kingdom Viridiplantae; phylum Streptophyta; class Magnoliopsida; order Poales; family Poaceae; genus Triticum; species Triticum dicoccoides. The sequence goes on from NC_041381.1 coordinate 438,323,854, forward strand.
AGCCTTCAATGCTGACCCTGGCAGGAGCCATGGTTCATCCTTCGTACGGTAAACTGGAGAAACCTCCATACACGTTTCATCGTCATGCACGGCAGCGGAATGTACTAGATATAGACCACATCCACTACGCTGCAATGGATGGCTGCCTTTGCTTCAATATCTACAAGGGTTGGATGAAGAGCAACAACCAAGTGTGCGGTTCAAGCAAAGAAGTATCGGCCAAGAGGAAGAGGGACAAGGACGAAGTCGAGGACGTGGACGAGGACTTCGAGTAAGGTGGCAGTGTCGTTGCTCATGGTGGTTCTAACGCAGTGTCTACCGGAATAGTTGCAAAGTTTAATTTCAGGTGTGCTTAATTTAATTTGAGGGGTGTGTTGTGCTGAGCCCCCGGCAAAACTATATGTTATGTTTCTTCTTGTTACTTTAACTCTTCAGTACGTACATACTAGTATTTCTTACATTTCATCTTTTAGTTGGTATAGTACTACCACTCATTTCTTCACATTATATACATACAATATATATGGCCAACATCATATAGCCAGCAGTTTAGTTGTCAAAGAATTTCAGGGTGCTTAGTTTTGTCAAAGAATTCCAGGGTGCTTAGTTTTATTTGAGGGGTGGGTTGTGCTGGACACCATTATTGTGACTAGCCTTTTTAATAGTACTATATGCATAATTTGGTGATGAGCGCTCCTATATGTACCACCTTTTTTTTAATTTCAAGTTTTGCTCCATGGCGCAATCCATCGATACTACTGATGTACAAAAGTATACATTTTTTAAAAGGCTAGAGGGCGGGGCAGTCTAGCTTGGTCGGTTTCACAAGAGGCGAGGGCCTTTGTGATTTGACGGCTCATTACTGATGGAAGGTGGGGCCTTGTGATTTGACTGCTCGTATAAATGCGCTGACGATCTGATCGAGGAGGAGCAAAGAACCGTGCAGTATACTCAAGTTTTCCACTAGAGTAGTACTGCGATGGAGGAGCACGAAACACGGCAGCCCAGTGCCATATGGCGATAAAAATGATCTAATTTGCTAGTCATCTCATTGTTAGCATTGTTCTATTCATTCCCTCAAAAAAAATCATTGTTCTATTCATGCCTCGCAGAGAACGTGACACGTGCGGCGAAACACCCGAAGCAAAAGATGAAACACAGGAGCAAAAGAAGAAGGAAGATTATCACCCCAAATGATCTAATTCACCGCGGAGTCGTAACTGCTTCTTCATCGCCTCCATGACCTCAATCTCCTTGCGCGTCTCCACCGCCATCTTCTTCATTCTGTCCATGACGCGGGATTTCTCGACGCGAGCCTTCATCATCTGTTCCACGGCCGCATTACGTACCTTGACAGCAGTCGGGTGCTCGATGCGGAGCTTCGCCAACTCCTCCTTCTGTTCCATGATGAGGGCCTATAGCATCTTCATCGAGGAACTACTATTCTCATGCAGCTTCTTCCAGCCAGCGTTCTTCTCCTTCAAAAGGTCGATCTTGTGGCAGAGCTTCGCCTTGTCCTCCTGAAGTTGCAGGATTTCGCCGGTCGCCTTCTTCTCCGAGGTAATGCACTTCTTCAGCAGCATCACCAAGCCGGTGGTCAACTCCCCCTGCTGATTGAGCTCAGCGGGCATGTCGTCGAGGCTCTCCTTCAGCAACTCCATCAAGCATTGGATGAACTCCTTCTTCTTATTGAGGTGCTTATTGAGCTGATCGGGCATGCCGTCGAGGGATAACGACTCCAGCTCCGCCGGTTCGGCATGTTCGCCTCCGCGGCTAGGGCGCTCCTGGGAGCCATCGCCTGCCCGTGAGAGATCTTTCGAGGTCTCTGCGTGGCAGCGAGACCTCTTTTTTTCCGCAGCCTTGGTTGCCGCTCCCTTGTTACGAGTAGTTCTCGACCTAGATCTCTGCTCACCGGCCATGGCAACGACGGACGAAGAAGAAGCACTTATGAGGAGGAAAGGTAGAGTAATTTTCGGTTAGGTAGTTCCCCTTTTTATAACCTAAGTACTAGCACTAGTACTAATACCTGCATAGTGGAAACACGTTCAGGTTTGGTACGTACTAGTAGGTGTGAGCAGGCTTTCGAATTTGATGGGAACAAGATAAATATTAATTGATGGTTTTGGTTTCGAGGCCCGAAACGGCTCCCGATGAGTTTAGCGGAACATAAATTTCAAGTACTACACTGCTCAAATGCGTAAATATTATGTTACTGTCAAAAATTGGCACAAAATACGAAGGAGACCAATGGAAGTACTACTAGCAACCCACGATTTAACTACTCGCATGCGCGCAGTGGAGTAATAATGTCTTTCTTCCGCCCTCACGTCCACTCAATTTGCATGCGTTGTATTAATTGACCATCAATGAAGTGAACGACTTTACACGCGTCAAATTATCACATGGGGTGGATCTTGGTACAAAATTGCGTCCACCCGTGTACCCACGTGTGCGTGCGAGGAAATGAGTGCGTGTGTGGCGTGCGTGCAAATCTTTGCTTCATGCATGTACCGCCAGTATGGCTCAGGGAGGACGAGTACATTCTTCTAGAACCAGCAACACGTCACTGTGATCAATCCATGCAAGGAGGTCGCGACAACGCCTTCACATGTGCCACGTGGCTTCATGAACTGTAAGAGAGACACTGTGTAGCGTGCCATTGGTATTCTAATTTACATGTTTTACACATACTCGAAGTACTAGTAAGGTACACATGCATTGCACGCATCAGATTTTGCAACCAAATTATGAATAAATACCACACTATAGCATGTAAGCTCTGAGTCATATATGCCTAATGTAGCCCTTCGTTTAATTCTTATAGTTCATCTCATTCAAAATCAATTAGTTTTTATAAAAAGCTAAGAACGCGGGAATAGGAAAAACATGGGATTATAGTGGAATGTCGTCTTGAATCCTAAAGGATTGTACGAGTGTTTGATTGTGCACAGAAAAAACCCAGAATTCTTTCAAAGAGGTTTGAGTGGATGGGATGTTCCCTATGAAATCTAGTGCAAATGAATCATATGGAAAAATTCCTATGGTTTACAATCCTACGGATCAAACAACCAAGATAGGAAAAAATCCTAATGATTAGAATCCTCCAAAATTCCTTTGAGAATCCTTTGAATCAAAGAAGCCCTTAATCTATTTTATGATTCATGGAATTGTGCGTTGTAAAGCATAAAGTAAAAACAAATAATGGCAATTCAACTAGAAAAAAAGTTTGGGCAGTTATGATACGGAAGATTCTAGAACAAAAGAGAACCACTGTTGTTTTGAGGTTTGTGCATTATGCTCAAGTTCAACCATGGAGTCTGCTAGATTGTACATGTGGCAAAATCCGGTGGGGGGCTAGAAGATGGTGCGAGGGGCCGAGTGGAGGGAGACTATGAAGGAATGCACAAGTGCGAGATCGATAATTAGAGAGAGGGGGGAACACGTGCGCTGTTGCACGCAATGGCGGAGCCATGAAAAATAAATGAGCTAGGGGGCCAAGCATTGCTAATCCATTACAAGGAGGGTCAATTCATGAACTTAAACCATTTTTAGCAGCAATTGTCTAATGATCACATTCATATTAGCCTCAATATATAGTGATGTTAGGGGGCAGGGCCCTTACTGCCCCCTGTCTTCGCCATTGTGCACGCGTCTGAGAGATGAAGCGGAAGGCATGGATGATGAGAGGGGGGCGTTGGATATATAATTAATGTGGGTGTATTAGACATATATGTTAATCATATATAGAGAGGTATAGATTGATCGATGTGGACGTGGGAAAGAGGGTGAGACCTCACTAGACATATTGATTGACCAGTTTGTGTGGAAAACTATGAAAGACCTAGCTATATACACACATACATAGAGGAACATCGATCATTGCGCATGCACGCGTGAGAGATAAAGAATGCCCGATATGATGGAAAGGGGGATGTGTGTGGGTGTGTGCCTTCATGGGAGACCGACCTGAAGAAAAAGATTGCATGCGTGCGATGGATAATGCCGGCTGGTAGTGTGTGTGCATGCATGCACGAGAGAAAGTTAGTGGTACAATTATAAAGAGAAGACTACTGTGTGGGTGTAAAAGAATAGGTGAGGTCATAATCAATGTAAAGTTGAATTCAAATATTTGAATAAGAGATCCTGATGTTTGAAACCCATGCATGCATGAATATAACGGAGATCTGCGCGGTGTGGTTTAGAAACGAGCATGTTGTAATGTATACACATTGAACAAGGTCAGACTGATTTGAATTTGAGATACCGATGGAAGACATCATTTGGCCATGTCGCATCCGTGCATGGACACACTATTCTAATTGGAGATTATGGACGGCTTTCGCATCACATATCTATATCTATACCCCTATATATATATATATATATATATATATATATATATATATATATATATATATTATATTTTATATTTTTTATATTGTGTGCGGGTAACTTTAACTTTGAAAGGTGGTCGTTGGAGGAGGCGAATCCGATGGTCCAAAGATGGCAAATTTGAGCACTACTGGCCGTTGGATATCATCTAGATTCCACCAGATTTCGCCACATGTATAATCTAGAAGACTCCATGGTTGAACTTAAGCATAATGCACAAACATCAAAACACAAGCACTTCTTATTTGTTCTAGAATCTTCCATATCAGAATTGCCCAAATGTTTTTCTACATGATTTGCCATTATTTGTTTTTACTTTATGTCTTACAACGCACAATTCCATGGATCTTAAAATAGATTAGCTTTCTTATAAAAACTAGATGATTTGGAATGAAATGAACTATAAGAATTAAATGAACATCTACATCATGCATATATGACTCAAAGCTTGCATGCTATAATGTGGTATTTATTCATAATTTGGTTGCCAAATCTCATGCGTGCAATGCACGTGTACCTTACTCTAGTCTAAATGGTGTTTGTGTGTGTGTTGTGCATGTTGAGGTGCAAATTGTCTTTTTTTGGTACACGTAAAGCTTGTTCTTCCGAAATTCCAAGCCGTGCCTAGTTATGCCGAAAATTCAAGCTAGCGTCTCTGTCTATTGTGCTGCAAAACTCCCGCCTCTTCAACACGCGCCTTGTTAGCCCGAAATATTTAAGATATATCTTTGTCTCGTTGTGCTCCGACAACTCCCTCCATCTCAACCCGCGCCTTGCTATTCCGAAATTACAACGCGCGCGAAAACTCCCACCTCCTGTGAAATCCCGACACGCGAAATGCCCGTGGTACCCCTGAACCGAAGAACCGCCTCAAATCGGTGGGGGTACTTTCGTAAATTACCCCAGATTTCGGACAAGCGCGTCTCTAAGCCATGGTTCCCCACTACCATCCCATCTGCCCACCCATTCATACACCGAGGCCGCGAAAACCCGCGACGAAACCCCACACCCTGCTCCGTCCGCCACCCAGCCGGAGCCTCTTCCCCGACGATGTCGTCCACAGCAACACCTCGACGTCCCTCATCCACCATACTGGATGAGGATCCATCGTTGATCTCATCGTCCCGCCGGTTCAGCCACCCCGTCCTCCACCTCCAAGGAGCTGCCCCGACGTTCCCCTCGTCTTTCGTGCCACCTCCATTCCCACACCATCGTCTTCACCTGCACCACCAGAAGAGCATCATCATCACCATTTCCTCGGATGAAGCTGCGGCCTAATCGGCGCCACCAAAGAGGTTGTATACTAATCGCCGTATTTTCTTCTTGATTCAATCTCACGGTGCTGCCGGTGCTCGATCATGAGCCAACACGGCGCGGCTCCATCCACGGCGGCGTCGTCGGCCACTTCCTCCACGGTGTCGCTCCCTCGGCAGCGATGTCCACATCAGTAGGAGTTGCTGCTGCTTTAGCTCTCGCTCGCGCTGCTTCTCTGCTCTTGCTCTCGGTCCCCTATCTGGTCTTCTCTTGCTATTGCTCTTGCTCGCGCTGCTGCTCTCGCTCTTGCTCTTGCTTGCGATGCTGCTCCAATTTAGCTACACTTCAGTCGACTAAATCGACTTTTGGGTCAGTCGGTTTTCAGGGGGGGGGGGC
>NC_041381.1:438330308-438404964 GCF_002162155.2 Triticum dicoccoides
GGGATGGCCGAGGCGGCGGCGGACCGGCGGTGGGGAGTGTTTTCGGGGCGGGCGGGGCGGCGCACCGCCAGCCGCGGGCAGCGGGGGGCTGCTGTTTGGCCGGTGGTGGTTGGCGGCTTAGGGGGGTGGAGGTTGAAGATGAACCGTAGGCCCTTGATTTCGTGTCCAACAGCTGCAAAATCGACTGACCAGAGATGAAAAAGTCATTCGACCGACGTGTAGCCTCACCTTGCTAGTGCGTTCAGTTTTGACAGCAAAATTCAGTTTCGACAGTTAAGTTTAGTTTCGACAGTTAAGTTCAGTTTCGACAGTTAAGTTCAGTTTCAATAGTTAAGTTCAGAGATGAGCGGCTGATGTATTTTACATCTAGCACTTTGTGGTTATGTATTTTACGTCATGTATTGGAGATGCTATTAGAATTCAACTCAGGTTAACGGTGTTTGTTGTCTCTCTTGTCCCGCTTCAGCCTCGGCGTCGTACAACTCACCGGAGCTGCTCCAACGATGAAACCCTCCATCACAGCGGAGCAGTACCTCGGGATCCATCTCTAGACGCCTAAGATCTTCTTCCCCTCCTCCGACAACCAAGTCAGCTGGAGCATCCTCACCGGCCAACCCAATCATGCTGAGATCGACATGGCTTCGCCAAAGAGGTTGTACACTTGTTGCATCTCTTTTTTACTCTACATGTTATATATATTGTCCACTAAGCACTCGTAGTAACGGGAAATACGATTATTTTATCCTACTATATGACAAGCAGTGAGGTACTAGGCAACTTAGCTATCTCTGATAGACTCTCTTGAACGCCATCATTATTTATCTCTGCACGTTTGAGCTGTGCATTTGTCGATGGGCCTCAGAGTTGAGCTTGTATGGCAGTGGCCTGGGTCTAAAGTAATAGAAGTAGCACAAAAACATTTTTTTAGTGTAGGATTTTCCTTGCTCAAGCCCGCTCACTAGAATTGCCAGTGCTTGAAAGGAAAAGTGAATGAAAAACATAGGAATTGGAAAGTTTCCTATGGTACTACTTTTCATGAATTTGGTGCAAAGGAATGGAGCAAAGGAAAACTGTAGGATTTGTTCCTTTAGTGTCTCCTTGAAAGAAAAACCGTAGGAATTCTAATTTCCACTTCTTCTCCTTTTCATATTCCTATTCATCAAGCACAAGACTAAGAGATAGTAGCATAATAGCATTATAACCGTACATTTTCTTGTGGTTTGACTTAGTCTCACCATGCTTTTTTGCATCGTGTGATCTTCTAATTGTTGTGAATCAAACACCCAAATTGGCAGAAATCCCGTGTTTTTAAATTCTCTGTTTTGCACGTGCATTCCTATCCTATTCCTGTCTATTTCCTATCCCTGCATTGTTAGAATCCTCAAATTCAAACAAGCCCTTACTCAATTACTTCTGTTACAGATATGTGTCAAAGAAAACCTTGTGTGGTTTGTCCTGCTCCTGCGGCGCTGTGTTCCACCCCAGCTCAGCTACTGCAACGACGGAAGGGTTCACCACAGCAGGGATCCGCTCTCCAGACTATCTTTCGCCGCCTCAGATCTTCTTCCCCGCCGCCGGCAGCCATGACAACTGCATTACCATCATCAACTGAGCAGATGACCTTGAGGACTACACGGGTCCGCAAGAGAGGTCGCACTCTTCCGTGTCTGCTTATGTTATGCGTCCATAATATGATGACATGCTACATTATCGTTGTTTTCACCTATTAGACTCCGAGTTAGGTCCAAACTAATGTTGAAACTTGAGTTTTTAAATGGTTGTGGGGTACATATTGGGGCCGCAATCAGTACTATCTATCTACTATCTGGTTAATCTCCGGTGTCTACTATGAGTTTCATGTTGGGTGCAAACAAACATTAAAGGACCCATTATCTATATTTTTTAACTAAAGCTATTATCTGCCTGCTATCATTGGTTTTGGGTCTATCCATAGTTTGCTACCATCACTCTGGATTTGTGCATGCACTCCTTACATAATCTCACTATGTTTTATTCCTATGCATGCCAGTTATTGTACACAATGGAACTGATCATGTAGAGCAAAAGAGACGAGCCTTGCGTGGAAATAAAATTTCATGCAGACGTTGTTTCATGGTGGGCGCAAAGGCAGCCCCCCCTCCACCCATTTTGGATCGTAATCAAGAGGAAGTAACTGTTCTGAGGGGGATTCAGAAGGAGAAGACCACTCCTATTTACCCCATGAGGTCTTCGCTCTAACTTGGCATGCTGATGTTGGTAATATCATGCATATGGTGCCTTGCATTGCTTACTGTATACATTAAAGATGTCATCTGCTTAGTTTAGACATGCTTTGTGTCAATGCCATCTGTTTAGTTTCTTTATCGTATATGTGAATCATGCAATGCCATTTTGTCTAGCCAGGCATCATATATGTGAATTTTGCAATGCCACCCTCGTTAGCCAGTCATCTTATATGTGAATTATATCATGCCATCATTTTTTTATTACGTGTTAAATTTGTCAACAATTTTAGTACATTCAATTACTCTTCCTGTGCATCAGCCATTCGGCACGGTCATGGAAAAATCTGGAGTGGAAACAAGGTCTTCAGATCAGACAATGCTGTCTGAGGAAGCGCATGTCTTGCTGGTTACCGATAGCTCCTCAGAGGAGGATTCAGAGACAGATGACCAGTCATATTCCCTCCCCCACCCCCCCGAGGTGCATGCCCTAACTTGGCAGGGTTATGTTGCTCATATCGTGCATATGGTATCTTGCATTGCTATGTCATTTGCTTAGTTTAGACATGCTTTGTGTGAATGCCACCTGTTTAGTGTCTAATTACCATATATGTGAATTATGCAATGCCATCTTGTTGCAAGACATTATATATGTGAATTATGCAATCTTATATTGTTGCAAGGCATTATGTATGTGAATTATGCAATGCCATGTTGTTTAGGCAAGCGTCATATATGTGAATTATATCATGCCGTCCTTTTTTTTGTATTTCTCATTGCTTTTGTCGACAATGTTTGTATATTCAACTGGTCTTCATGTGCATCAGCCATTTGAATTGGTGATGGAGAAATCTGGAGTGAAAACAAGGTCTTCAGAGCAGACAATGCTACCTGCTGAAGCAGATATCTTGCTGGTTACAGATAGCTCTTCAGAGAAGGATTCAAAGGCAGATGACTAGTCCTATTATCCCCCTGAGGTGTATGCTCAAACTTGGCAGGGTTATATTACTCATATAATGCATATGTTGTATTGCAATGCTTAGTTTTTACATCATATACACAATATTGAATGTCATCTCCTTAGTTGACACATCATATATGTGATTGCCCTCTGCCCACTTCCTTAGTATATAAATCATATATTTGAATTATGTCATGCCATGATGTTTACATAGACAACATGTATCTGAATTATGGCATGCCAACCCATTTTCTAAAGACATAATATAGTTATATCATCTCATCATGTTTACATAGTCATCATATTTTAAATTATGTCATTCTATCCGTGAATTATATCATGCCATCATGTTTCCATCGACGACATGTTTGTGATTTATGGCATGCCAACCACTTTAATAGACACATCGTATAGTTATATCATGTCATCCTATTTACATAGTCATCATATTTTGAAGTATGTCATTCTATCATGTTTAGTTAGCCATCATACATGTGAAATTGTGTCATGCTATCCTATTTAATTAGCCATCATATATGTGAAATTATGCCCTGCTATTCTGTTTGCTTAGACAACATAAATGTCAATTATTTCATGCCCTGTTTTCTTCCCTACTATCCATTGCACATGTCTATCTTACAATGTCTGTACATTCAATTACTTTTCTTGTTTATCAGCCATTTCAATTGGAGGGAGTGATGGCAGTTTCTGTGGGAGTAAAAACACGGTCTTCAGAAAAGATCGTGCTACCTGTCGATGCAGATAGAACCACGGTTGTACTTGCCCAAGAACCAGCCCCACCACACATAACCCACACTCATGCAGATTGTACCCCTACCCAGTTGGACAGAGAACCAGCTACACCCCTTCTAACCCCAACCCCAGCAGATAGACACCCAGTTCCCGTTGACACAGCACCGTCTCGACCACAGAGCACCCAAACACGAGCAGTTAGTAAGGCAACTGCAGTGCCCAAATCACGAGGACCACCACTCCGAACCCGAAGTCAACGCTTAAAGCAGAAGAAGAATTGTTCTCAGGTCAGGTTCCATAGCTATGATTCATACTACTTTGCTCTTGCATCACTGTATTTACTGATACCAACTAATTTCAAATTTGAAGGATGCAATTGAAACTCCAATGGCGCAACAGGTATGTTTTAAACATGTTTCTTCAACGTGTTTGGCTGTTTGCTGTTGTAACTTGCTCTATGTTGATTTCAGTTTCAATTGAATAAACAGTCATGTTCTCATGCCATGCACATTACAAGTGTTGTTATTGATGTGTAGTTTCCTACACTTATATTCTGTCTATGCTGCTTTGTCTTAAATAGATATGATTCAAACTGTATCTATCTTGATTTGGCAACATAAACTAGAATGATATAGACCATATAGTGACCATACTACAAAGATATATGTTTGTTTCATGCTGTTATCCTGTCCACCTTACTACTAAACTGGTTTACCAAAATGAGTTTCATATACTACATTGTAAACCTGAGATGTGTTTGTTTGTTTCTCTTTTAGAACGCGGATAAAATATTGGAGAAGAGTACCCTGTTATGCAATGGTAAAGGAAGTAATGCAGATAAGGTTCAAGATAGTGAGACATCCCTGTTGGTCTCCAAGAAAGCTGATAAAAACTATATTGAAGACACTGAGACAACCCCAAAGTCCTGTCTTGATGTAGTGTTCAAGTTACTGGCTACCACTGCTGGCACCAGCTCTTCGAACGCATTGCTTGAATCAGTTCGGCTTCTTGAGTCTCAACTTCAAGTTGAAAGACATCGATCAGATGTTATGCGACAGGAAGCCGAAGGACTAAGGAAGTCCCTGCAGAATTCAGATGCATACTTTCTGGTGCAACAACAAGCGCTGGAGGACTTAAGCGCCAAACAAGAGAAAGTTAATAAGCTTGCTAAGCATCTTGCCAGCATTATGGGTACCCAGGATATTGTTTCTTGAGCTCTTCTGAAGTGGTTTCAGTTCTGGACTTGTTTTGCTGCGGTGTTTATATGCTGTTGTGTTCCCTATATTTGCACGGGTGGCGAACTTTGATGCCCAGTGGATGTAATATGTGTAATAGCCGTGATAGCCTAGTGTAAGTTGCTTGCTTATTTATTTCCTTGTTGTCTTGTTTATTTGTTTGCTTGTAGTCAGTGTAGTTCTTTTTCTGCGGTTTGCTAGTGGCTGCAGTAACCTATTTTTTAAAACTAGGACACAATAACCATGGGCTAATATTTACTGTAGTGACACCGAGCCTCCTACGGGCCGTAGAAACAGTGGGCCTTCTATGGGTCGTATAAACAGTGGGCCTTCTACGGGCCGTAGAAACAGCGGGCCTTCTATGGGCCATAGAAACAATGGGCCTTCTACGGGCCGTAGAAAAAATGGGCCTTCTACGGGACGTATCATCAATGGGCCTTATACGGGCAGTATGATCGATTGGCCAAACATGGGACAATAACAAGCCGCAATATGGCCATAAACGGGCTAGAGTTGGAATCGTCCGTTCATGGGCCGACCATAACGGGCCATCGTTAATAGGCCGTATTTGATGATGCTATGAAAATGGCCCAACGTATTAACGGGCCACAAACGGGCCGACTGTAACCATGGGCTAAATTTGGCCCACAAGCAGAAAATGACAGTAACGTGCCATAAGTAAACGAATGCTGGAAATGAGCCCAAGAATAAATGGGCTCTGAGAAGGCCGAAAGATAACATGGGCTGGAAACGACCCAACTGAATAACGGGCCGTTAATGGGTATAAAGTGATACACTGTTCTTTACGGGCCAGTTTCACCATGGGCCGTTAATGGGTGTAAAGTGATGCACTGTTCATTACGGGCCAGTTTCACCATGGGCCGTTAATAGGCCAAGAGTTACATAGGGCCTCATATGGGCCAAAAGACGTCATGGGCCATACATGGGCCAGAAGTGAAAATGGGCTGGAATCATATTGGATGGCCCAGATGACGCTACTGGGTCTAATTCGAATAGGGCGTAACGGGCCCTGGGTTAGCAGGCTGTAAATGGGCTATATGCGAACAAGCCGTTAACAGGCTTTCCATGGGCCGGCCCGCCACCTTTTGACCAAGTCAAACGGGCCGGCCTTTTCACAGGAATGGGCCTCTGTTGGGCCGTGCCACGTGTCGACGTATCATAGGCGCCTTCTGTCCAATGAGTGGATGACATCTATCCCAGGGATGAGCCGACACGTGTTTCCTCCAGCCAATGATGATTTTACACATGGAAAATCCCCATTGGTCGGGGCTGTTAACGGGTTATCGGATCCAAAAACCGACCCGATAGCTTAACGGCGTTCCGTTACGGTGGATGCCATGTGTCGGTCACCCTTGACGAAAGCACTTCTATGACGCGCGATTTATCGTCATGGAAGTGGACACTTCCGTGATGATAATTTTGGTAATGTCATGGAACACTTCTACGACAGCACATGTATGACTATCTTGATTCTGTCATAAAATCGTCATGGATGTACATGCATGACAGAAAATGCGACCTACTGTGACAAACACGTATCATCACGGAAGTGTATTTTTTTGTAGTGTGCACTTGGGGATAATCAAGCTGTTTTATGGCTTTGTTAATGGGAACATAGCTCTAGGTTTAATATTTTTGTTTGCATTTTTCTTTGTTATTAACTTATTGTTCACCCTATGATTTTATTTGATAAAAATATGAAACCAAATCATCATCGTTGACGAAATCCTTTTGAGCACCATCTTATTTCTACAATCTTCCAAAACTACTTTCAGGTCGTAAGTTAGGTGGAGAATAATTCATCCATATTTTGTGCCCACTGTGGGCGCAAACGTATCTCTTGTGACAACTCCAACTTCATTTCATGGAACCCATGTCCATAACCTCGAGCAAGTGGCCTCGTCTGGTGACGACCTCAACGAAGATGAGTTTTCCATTGACGATGTCATCGCAGAAGAAGAGACCCACTTTGACACCTAAGGCAATGACCTCCTAGCTGAGGGACCAGCCAACTCACCTCGGCCGTCCAGGCCGGGCATCAAGGAGGAAGGAACTTGGCGACGGAATGCACTCTGCTAGACGTGCCTGAAGTGATCAATCAACAAACACCTGGGAAAATTTGAATCCTCCTACACTCAACACCGATGGCTGGTAGGTACGATGGACCCGAGGAGGAGCCCTCAGGCGATCTCTAAAACCACAACACGACTTCTCTTTGATCCAACACCATCTACCTTTAGCTCATCCAAAGCCTACTATCACATGTCTCTAGCTCCAAAATTGTCAATGTTGTGTGCCGCGAAGGCATGGCCCTGACCACCAAGAAAAATCAAGGACAACACACTAAACACATTAGATATTTTGATTTTCTCCTTCTAAAATCATAATCTTAATGGAGATAGGAAATAATCTGTTTTTGCAGAATAAATGCCCACTTTTCAACCTCAAACTCTTGCGAGAGTTCACCTGATTTGGGAGTTTAACCTACTAAAACTATTCAAATTTAACCCATCTTCTTGGTTGGGTCCCTTTAACTAGGTTTGATCATGGTATCAGAATGAGCGACCTTGTACATGCCACGTAAGATATAAAAACGGCCAGGGGTCACGCTCTAGCATTGTACTTTTTATTTTTGTCTTACTCGTGGTGTCACAACGACGAGACTGCCTCTATTTCTCCCCTCATGTGAGGCTGTTGTGGTCTCCATTCTCGTTGCCTCTTTTGTCTGTCATGCTTATAGGTTGAGATTTACCTTTATGTGTGGGAAAGTTGGCAAAGGTCGATTGACACACAAAGACTATATAGAAAGCAAGATGCTGAAATACAAACTCAAGTAAGAGTTTAAGGTTGTGATGTCTTGCTTCCTATTTTTCTCAATGAAACAAATGGTATCACAAATGGTACTATGTTTGACATGAGAGAAAGAACACGCTAAGAGAGAGAGAACAAGATGGAAACAAAGACAATACTAGTGAGCATGTACACCTCTGTCCGAGTTTATTAGTCCCATCCAAAGTTTTGATTCAGTTATATCAAAAGTTTGACTAACAAATCATGAATAACATGCCATAAAAAGTACAATCATTGGTGGCATGCTTTTAGACAAGGATTAGGGAATCTCCAATGCTGACATGCAAACCAGACACCGCATTCGTCCACGGATAGGGGGGACCAATCTGCGGACATGAATGCGTGAGCTAGCCATCCAAAGCTAGCCACTATTTGTCTGTTAGTAAAGGGGGCAGTTTGAATGCAAATACGTTCATTCCCAACAAGTGCTAGATCATACTAGCGCCAGATCACATCCTCAGCTGATCACAACCAAAAAGGGACAAGTATGCTTAGTTTTTTACATGCCCGACCACGAAAGAACATTAGTTTGGCAGTCCGTGCATCCAAGCCTCCAATGTTCAATCTGCCATCGCCGCTATGTAGGCCGCCTCCGCCTTCGCCCCCACTTCGGTAATCGCGTCCTTCGTCGCCGCCTCGATCTCCTCCTGTTCCGCCCTCTCTAGATCATCTTTCCACTGCAAAATCTTGAAACAGACGGCATGCCCGATCATTCTCGCGACGCCATCCAATTCCGCCACCTTCAAGTTGATCATCTTCGCATCCTCTGAAGCAGCTACGATCTTCACCTTTTTCTCCTCGAGCATGGCCTTCTTCTCTTTGATCATGACCCTCTTCTCTTTGAGTTTGAACTTCTTCTCGGTCACCTTCATCAATGAGTCTAACCTCTCCATCTCTTTTTCCTTCTTGATGTCGGAGCGCTTGTCGTATGACTCCACCTTCTTTTTCAAGATGTCTTTGAACCTCTCCGTCATCTTGGACGCCGCTTCTCACTTTGCTTTCTCCTCCTCCCATTTCTTTCCCCGGAACCCTCTTCTAACCTTCTTGGGTGATTCATTTGTTGGGTCACCGGTTTCTTCCTCGATGCCTTGGGTGACGGTCTTGGCAATGTATAGGTTCCACTTGGGTTGTCCATTCAACTTCAACCAACAATGCACGACGGTGAAGTTTTTCTTCTCCAACTTCTTGAACACACCACACGCACAAGAAGACTACAAAATAAAGCATTGTCAACTATGCTTATCCCGCTACCAAACTATGCTTATCTGGCTACAAATGATCTACAAACTATGCATTTCCGGCTACAAATGATCTACAAAACTATGCATACCCAGCTACAAATGATCTATAAATCTATGCATATTTGGACACGAATGATCTACACACCAATGCATACATATCCGGCTACAAAACTATGCATGTACAACTACAAATAATCTACATAGCAATGCATATCTGGCAAGTGTTGTACATATTAACAACTTACTTGCTTAGTGATTTGCACACCACTAGGCCACTGTGCGATGAGTTGCCTCAAGTGGCCACAATACTTCGACGCGACCTGTTGGATGGTGTACAAACGATGGTTGAGGGAGTTTGATTCACACTTGCGGATGACCGCGTCATAGTAGGGCGCGAAATGCTTGTGTTCATGGAGCCAAATATGAATGTTGGCCTAGACGGTTATGTCCTTTTGCTCCGTGCCATGGATCGGGTCGAGGCTAGTAGCCAACCGTGCATCGCACAACAGCTTGTCCTCCCGCACGTTGAAGCTTTCTCATGTGTCCCTCTTTTTTGAATCGCCACAGAAATCATCAGGATCATTGTCCTCACCCTCCTCCTCCTCCCCATGCTGCTGTCTGGTGGCCCAATCATGTCGCTCTGTTTTCGTGCCTAGCTAGTTGTAGTCCTGATGCGTGCCCAACTGGGTTTTAGTGCCGAACTAGGTGTACTGTTGTGTGCTCGGTTGTTTGTAGGGGCCGAACTGGGTGGGTTCTGAGTCATCCACCTACCCATCCTCATAGGCACCTCCTTCTCCGCCTCCCTCATGGATGATCTCGCACGTCTCCCTGTCTGTGCTGTCGTACGCCAGCTATCCCGCTTTAGGCATACCAGCGAACAGCTTGCTGGCACCCATATGCTCCACGTCCGTCGTCCATGTCGGGATAATCGATGGAGATCAAAACTCCGAGAAAAGCAGCGGTGTCGCGTTGGCCTCGACGATGAACATCACGACAGGGGATGCCGGGGACTGCCTACCGTACACGGCCTTGTAATGTTTTGGCCATGGCGGCGTGTGCATGGTCGGTGAGGTCCCGCGGCCTGGGCCGCCCCGACCTCCACCTTGTTCGCGACCTGCACGCCCACCGCCTCGTCTGCCACCAGCACACTCTCCACCAACTTTCTGCTTCTTGAGTATTTCCTCCTTTGCGGCCTTGGCTTTGACACGACGATTTTGCCGGGTCGCGGAGTTGATCTTCCGGGCGAGCGTGATGCTCGGATCCTCCACCATCTCCGTCTCCGGCGTGGTCTCCTCTGGGTTCATGGGTCAACGGCGTGAGGGAAGAAGAGAGTGGGGAAAGGGCGAGAATTTGGTGGAGAGTGGCGAGATGAAAGAAGTGAGTGAGTAATTTTACCGCAAAAACAGTGCAGACAACTACAAAAGCGCGGGTTCCGCCTTAGTTTCTGATGAGTCGGGGCATGTCAGAGTGCTACACGGTTCGTGTCCAGATTCCGGTAAAGTCACCAGTTTGTTTCGACTTTGCGAAAAATTATGATCCGGACTACTCAACGGATCGATGAGGTCAACATTGAATGGTTTGCGGAGTCCAGACAGCTGCGTTCGGACGGATACCTACAGTTTGAGGGTTCGCGTTGGAGAAGCAGTAAAGCGCCTGGCTGTAAACCCGGAGGAGAAGCATTAATTAGCTAGCTGCTCGCGTTTTCGAGGAACAGGAATAGGAGATCCGACGATCCAACGGCGAAGACGAAAGGAGGCGACCGCAAGCAACCGTGTCCAAAGAAAGAAAAAGGTGTGACCCACAAGCCTCTCGCTCGCCGCTCTTGCCCACCCACCCACGTAATATCCTTGCGGGAATATCCGCCACGTGGACGGCCACACGCGCGGAGCTCCCTCCCTCCCCTTCCCCGGCCCCGACCACCGCAACCAATCACCACTCCACAGTCAATCCCCTCCCCTCCTCTCCTCTCCCCTCCCGTCTCCTCTGCTCTCATCACCACCACACTTCGCTTCTCCTCCCAGCCCACCTCTCCTCTCCCCTTCCGGCGCGCGCGGCCGCCTGGTTCCTACACCGGCGGGTGCGCTGGCGGCCCCGGGGATGACGAGGCGGTGCTCGCACTGCAGCCACAACGGCCACAACTCGCGGACGTGCCCCAACCGCGGGGTCAAGATCTTCGGGGTGCGCCTCACCGATGGATCCATCCGCAAGAGCGCCAGCATGGGGAACCTCTCCCTGCTCGGGGGATCCACCAGCGGCGGCGGCGGCGCATCCCCCGCTGACGTCGGCCACGACGCCGCCGCAGAGGGCTACGCCTCTGACGACTTCGTGCAGGGATCATCATCCGCCAACCGCGAGCGCAAGAAAGGTGGCCTGCTAATCTCTCTCTCCCTCCCTCCTCTAAAGACGTCTACTCTGTGGCTCAGTTCCTCAGCCGACGCAAAACCTCACTTAGTAGATTAGATCCTCTCAGCTCCAATTGTTTCTTTCATGCCCGTGTATAATTATTTTTGCGTGTGCTGTCCTGTCCTATTTTTGATTGAGATGGTACTGTTAGCTTTCAAAAATCCAGTTGGGAGAAGCTGCAATGGTATTTTCCAGCACTGTAGACTTGGATAACTTGATTCTTGAGCTAATAATCAACCCCCAGCATTAAATCGGTGCAAGGATGATGTATACACTGTGGATGTCGTTTGATTGGATCATGACTTATGACAGATGTTTTTAGAAGCTCAGGTATGGATTCGTTTAGCAGGGACTACGGATTATCAAGAGCGGCGATCATAGGTGATTCCAATGGAAAAAAGCGCGCGAAGGCGCTAGGCGACAACATAACGCCTAGCGCTTAATCATGCTAGGTGTGCGTTTAAGCGCACCTAGGTGAGATAAGCGCGAGGCCGTGGCAAACCGCACAATTAACGCCTAGCGCTTTCTTTTCCTTCGATGATTCATCATAAATTTGGCTTTGCTCTGTGCTTCCGGAAGCGTGTATAGAGCCACGTAAGAGCTGAGCTGACGAACTAACACGTAACGTAAAGTCTCACCTTTGGCATAAATGTGGTACTGCATTATGATGCAATCGATATTTATATACAGCATTTTTAATTACCTGCACCGCTACATTCTGCAAGAAAGATGTTAATTAAGATTAATTTAGTTAATACCAGTGAATATTTGGTGTACACATGCCAAAGCTTGACCGCCTTCATTGATTTTTATTACTGCTAGTTTCTTCTCACAATCCCTGAGTTGGTGATGACCAGTGATTAGTGTCTTTGTATATTTAATCTCTGTTATAAAGGTTGGGGTTTTAATTTTCAAGTCAAGTTACAGCTGGAAATTCTTCAAAGCAAAACATATTTTTATTTATGGCGCTCTCCAATTTGGGATTATAACCAATATAGGGTAACGACATAATGAACATTTAGTTGCCCTTTGCCTGTTTGTTGTTATCTATCCGAGCTAGAAAATTGGATTGTAGTTTTGTAGTGTTGTCTTCTTGACGTGCTATATAGCTTGTCCAGGGATAGGAAAAACTTGACATTTGTTGCACCCCGGTTTTGTCTGGCTTCATTGTTTCATTTAAGGACATTTTACGTTTGTCAGTACTCTACTGATGCGGTGATGAATTTACCAGTTCTGTTCACTAGCTTCTTCTAGTTTCATGTTCCCCCAGAGGTGCTTTTTTGTGTAACTTTAATGTGGTGATAATACACTCCTTAAAATGTTCCATTTAACACAATAATAGTGTACTGTTTCTTCGTGTGCTTCTGTTTGTAAGTCGTCTGTTTATCAGTTTCTGTATAGCTTGAGATGTTAAGCCCTTCCTGTATGGCTGTGTGCAACGTTTTATGTGCCATGTTCCTGATTAAGATGGCTTTTTGGCAGGGGTTCCTTGGACTGAAGAAGAACATCGGAGGTTTTTGCTTGGATTGCAGAAGCTTGGAAAGGGTGATTGGCGAGGGATCTCTCGTAATTTTGTGGTCTCAAGAACACCTACTCAAGTAGCAAGCCATGCTCAGAAATATTTTATACGCCAAGCCAATATGAGCAGAAGGAAGAGAAGGTCTAGCCTCTTTGACTTGGTGCCTGATGAGGTAGGTTGCTAGATCTTATGATTGATTATTACACCTGTGTGGCATAACTTGACCTGATTCTCTTTATGTAGTTACAATATCACTACCTTAGTTCCTCATGCTAGAAATCTATCTTTTTGAACAGATCGTGTAGTGTTGCATGGACAGGCATGCAGTTCTCATCTCGCATTTCATTAGGAAGATATTAGTTTGCACTTTGTATATAAGTCAGAACTGAACGGTATCTTGTGTATTTTACAGTCGGACCTGCCACCCCTTCCTGGTAATCAAGAACCTGAGGCCCAGATATTGAATCACCCACCATTACCTCCACCCATGGAGGAGGAGGAGGTAGAATCTATGGAGTCAGATACTTCTGTCATTGCAGAGAGTTCTTCAGCTTCTGCTATCATGCCTGAGAATTTGCAGTCGAGCTATCCGGTGCTAGTTCCAGCATATTTCTCACCATTCTTGCAATTCTCAGTTCCTTTCTGGCAAAATCAGAATGATGGAGATGATCTTGGACAAGGGACACATGAGATTGTGAAGCCTGTTCCAGTTCATTCAAAGAGTCCAATCAATGTTGATGAACTGGTGGGCATGTCTAAGCTAAGCATAGGGGATCCCAAGCAAGATACAGTATCTACCTCTCTTTCCTTAAAAATGGTAGGAGGTCAAAATAGACAATCGGCTTTCCAGGCGAATCTCCCAACGAGGGCTCAGGCGTGAGCCCCTCAGCACACAAACTGCACTTAGATGAGCCCTGGCAAAAATAAGCTTTGCCTCTTTTCCTTTTCTTTTCTTTTTAAGATTAACTGTGGTCTGTAGTCTGTCCAATGTACCCTGTGTTGTAAGTTATGTTATGTATGGATGCATCTGTTGTTTGTATGGCACATGATATATGCCCACTGCATGTTGACAGAATCATTAATGTTAGTGCTGATCTCCAGGGTTGTACTGTAAACTCTTATATAAGAAAAAGAAATATCAGTCAGTTATTGGACCTTTGAAGTGAGCTCTGCTCATTCTGTTCTACACAATCTTCATTACTGAATGATGAATCAGTGTCTTCAGATTTTGTCCCGATACTGGAAATTTGGAGCTGGCTATCCAGTCACTCACTCAAGATCTTATGGTTGAAAGAAGCCATGCTAAATATTTTACCAATGACTGCTGCATGATTTTATTCTTATATGGTTGGCATGTGTCTATATGGTTTAATGTATTTGTGGCAAGAACAAACGGATTATTGGATTCTCCTTCGGGACAGATTCTATATCTGGGATATTCCCTGGGACTGTACCTTTCAATCCTGATTCTGCATTTGCACTCACCTCCATTATGCACCAAGTGTTGCAAGTGTGGTTGGTGACAGACAGTAGTGGCTAGTGGCCAGTCCCTTTCAGATATATCGACATATTTCCAAGCTGTTGGGTTGTGCACGAGTGCACTGTTTGGCCATCCAAGGACCTGTCACTTTTACATCTTTAGCAAAAGTCATGATGCATAATCAGACAATCCAGTCCCTCTGAGAGACGGTTCACTTATATATTTTTTCTCTGAAATTCCAGTTACTTCATATCAGTAATCTCACCGTTTGAAATGGCCATATGTAGGAACTGGCAACAGCAACCACAGGTCTGTCAGGTGACACAATTAGATGCAATCATACTTACAAACCTATCTGCTAGTTTAAAGTCCTGCACTATGTTTTTCCTTGCAGGTTTGATGGAAATACATTCAAGTTCGGAAGTCACTAGGAGCTCGGCGAGTAGATTTTCCTTTCTTGCCTCTCCTTTTCCTCCTCTTCCTTATCATCTTCCTCCCCAACAATCTTCTTCCAGAACCAATGCCTCCTCCAGACCTGTTCCATCTGCTCCATCGGAAGCTTCTTGGTCTCTGGCAGGAACAGATAGACCACTAGCGTCATCACGCAAATCCACGCGGCAAAGACGAAGAACGTTCCCGACTTGATGCGGCAGAGGACCGCCAGAAATGTCTGGCCGATCACAAACGTCATCAGGAAGACCACGGCGACCACAATGCTCTGCCCTGCTGACCTGATCTCCAGTGGGCAGATCTCAGTCGGGACGAGGAATGTGAGAGGCCCCCATGACCATGCAAAGCCTGCCACAAACACACACATGGTGATCAACACAAGGAAAGCATAGTCCTTATCCATCAACCCATTGTCCTTGAACTTTGCAGCTAGGATGGCGCCGACAGCGAGCTGCGACAAGATCATCTGGATCCCTCCTACAAGGAAGAGCTTCCTGCGCCCAAACCTGTCGACCACCATCATCGCTACAATGTTGGCAAATGTTGCGCAGAGACGCGTGACCACCGAAGACAGGAGGGAGGCGCTCTCCTTGAGGCCAATTGTCCGGAACATCACCGGGGCATAGAAGTTCATCACATTGATCCCGGTGAGCTGGCTGAAGAAAGGGATCAGGAACACCATGGCGAGCTGTGGCCTGTACTTCCTCTTGAATATGTCTCTGAATGGGTATCTGGCTGCCCTGGAGAGGTTGCTAGCAGAGACCAAGTCATCCAGCTCATTCTGTACTGAGGTGGTTCCACGCAGCTTCTGGAGCAGGGCTCTCGCCTTGTCGGTGTCGCTGTCCCGCTGGATTATGAAGCTTGGCGTCTCGGGGAGGAAGATTGCACCGATGGTCAGGAATGCAGCAGGGACTGCGGCCATGGATAGGGATATCCTCCAGCCCCACCCTGCTGTGAGTTTCACCACGCAGTAGTTGAGGATGTTTGCAATGAGAATGCCGATGCTGATGCTGAGCTCGAACCCATTGTTGATTGCACCGCGGTACTGCGGTGGCGCCATTTCTGACAGGTACAATGGGATCGACTGAAAAAATAAAGAGTCAATTACACCACTGGTGCTAAAACTTGACGTGAAAAATCACTTCAGTGCTAGAACTTGTGGCATATGTTGCATTGGTGCTACAACTTGGCTTTGGCATGCATATACGGTGCAAGTCGCATTTGTATACGGACACGGCGTGCCACATGGCACGCGGCCTGCTGTCAGCCACTAGATGGTACAGATTGGGTGTGTGGCTTGTTATTTTGTGGAAAACCACTCGGATTAATTTTTCTCATGAAAAGGCCTCTGGCACATATTGGTCCATCTGTCAGCAAGCAAATTATGTGCAAAAAATTGCGGACGATGGGATTTGATCCCAAAGTGCAGCGTGGAAGGGCGTGTGCCTAATCAATGCACCAAGAGGTGTTTTTTGTTATAAATGCAAAAGTACACTATATATCCATGAGGCCTTGAGCTAGCTGGAGACCCTACATCATTTTGCAGTGTTATTTATATACTTTTTTAAAAATTATATGTAAATTATAATCGTGAGTCATGCTTTCAGAATTTTTTATTTTTCTATATATTCTAATAAGTGCTTACATAAGTTTA
The DNA here is from genome assembly GCF_002162155.2 of Triticum dicoccoides. NCBI lineage: Eukaryota > Viridiplantae > Streptophyta > Magnoliopsida > Poales > Poaceae > Triticum > Triticum dicoccoides. The sequence goes on from NC_041381.1 coordinate 438,347,098, forward strand.
AAATGTTCACAGTTTTAACAAAATATTTATGTAGTATATAAAAGTGTTTATGCTTTAAGAAATTTTCTAAATATTTTAATAAATTCTTATATAAGTTTAAAAATGTTCACAGTTTCAAAAAAATTACTCATGTAGTCTATAAAAGTGTTCATGCTTTAAGAAACGTATATTCATAAAATGTACAAATAGTTGGCTAGGATTCGAACCAGCGATATGTAGTCATCAGGTGCACGTGGCCACCACCCACCCAACAGCGTTATTTTTTTTAGAAATTTAGAAAATATAAGTAAATTATAATCTTGTGTTATAGCTAATATATACATAATAATTACATTATAAATTATTCACGTATTATTTCCAAAAATATCAATATGATTAAATTATAAATTATAAAATTATGCACGTAATAATTTTCATATTCAATAAAAATGTCAAATAAAACTTTCTATATATTTAAATAGGTGGTAATATGTATTTAAAATGTTCATGCTTTGAATAATATAGTTATGTTTAATATAAAATTGTTCATATTCATTCTGCAATTTATTTTATTTGCAGCACACAGTTATAATTTACATGTAATTTATTATTTTTGTAAAAAATAATAGTTCAAAATGGGTCGTAGGGTGCCCGGCCCACTTAAGATCTAAAGAATATATTATGTGCGTATCCACTAAGAACAAACGACGATTCTGGCTGCATTGGTTAAGCACACATGTGACAGGTCTCCACGCTACAGATTGCGGGTTTGAAACCTATCGGCCACAATTTTCCAGCTGATAGATGGACCGAAATGTGTCAGTGGCCTTTTCATGAGAAAAAATAATCCTGAGGTGTTTTCCACAAAATAACAGGCTGCACGCCCTATCTCTACATTTAGTGTATGACAGCGGGCCTTTAGTGTCTGACAGCGGGCCTCATGCCATATGGCGCGCCTAATCAGTACCATGTCCATATGCAAATGCCACAAAATAACAGGCCGCACATCCTACCTCTACATTTAGTGTCTGACAGCGGGCCTCATGTCATGCAGCATGCCTAATCAGCACCATGTCAGTAACAAATATGATTTGCACATATGCACGCCGAAGCCAAGTTTTAGCACTAGTTCATTGTATGCCATAAGTTTTGGTACTAAAGTGATTTTTCGCGTCAAGTTTTAGCACCACTGGTGTAATTGACTCAAAAATAAACATAACAGTAACCACAGTAAGGTATTTAGTGGACTTCACAATGTCCTTTTGGAGAAAGAAAAATATTATTCAGAAACTTCACATGCACTTGCTACAAGATAACACACCTTATCGGGTAGTCAATGCAATGATTTTTTGGGATTTGGGAGGGAGACATGTAAATTGTCATTGTAAACATGTAGCTATCCATTGTCATCAACTTGGAGGTTGGGACAAATTACATCTACAGGAATCTTATGTCTGTACACAAAGCTTGCGCATTGCTTCTCCAGCTACATACAGCCGCACAAGATTTGTGGACTGATGCAGGGTCCGGAAGGATGATCTTTCTATATTATCCAAAAGAAATTTATACATGTCTGACGAAACTTCGCTGCGCTACAGATTTTTTTAATCTCCTGAACCACATGTACACGCTGACTCAGAGAGAGTTACCTGGTTAGTGAACCCCAGGCCTATTCCAAGCAGGATCCGGTTGAGGAGCAACATGGGCACGTTCACGGCTGCTCCCCAAAACGCTGAGCCGGCGATGAAGACGGTTCCGCCGATCAGCATGGACGCGCGGCGGCCAAACCTCCTCGTGACACACGACGCGAACAGCGTCGCGATGAGGCCGGCGATGTAGAGGGAGGAGGTGAAGACGGTGAGGAGCTCGCTGTCGAACTGGCAGTAGTTGCTGACGTTGCTGTCCTGCTTGTGGCTGTACACCTCCGGGAAGAACGTCTTCAGAAATGAGTCCATGGAGGTGACACCACCTAGAAGATTTCAGAACCGCGTGCATTCAGTTTCAGTGAATTTGGGGTGGGAGTGGGAATGGAAGAATGCATATGCACAACTAAGTTCATCGCGTAATGTTCACCTGCCCAATGATGGAACGCATCATCTTTTCATTTTCTATAATCCCTCTAAAAGGACTAGTCCTAGATCATTTTGATCTAAAGAAAAATGGAGCAGAGGAAAGCACCCTGAACTCCTCAGTTGTGTCCCAATAATGGAAGAGAAAATCTCCACCGCCACGAGGCACTGAAGCCATTAATGCACCACAAGTAAGCCATGAATGCCATTTTAATCCCTTCCAAGTCCAGCTTCTAACTTTCAGCTCTCATATTCCTTTCCGTTGAGCCCAAGAGGGTTAACAATCTACAGTACTCTAGTCTAGAAAGAAGGAAGAAGATGGGCGTACCGGAGATGCCGAGGTCGTAGCCGAAGAGGATGCCGCCGCTGCCGGCGACGATGCAGGTCAGCACCACGAACGGCGTCACCCGGCCGCTGTACCCGCCGGAGCCGGCGGCCGGCGCCTCCACGGACGCCCCTATCGCCATCACTCCCTGCCCTTGCTCTCCTACTCCTAGTCCAAGGGCAGAGTGTCGTGGCGCGGGAGAGAGGGAGGGAGAGAAAGAGATATATAATTTTATCGGCGGATGGATTGCTGACGTGCGCCCACTCCGGCGAAAAAACGGCCGCACGTCGCCGGCGAGGTTGACTGACACCTTTGACTACCTCTGGGGTCCCACTCATCGGTGGCCCTGTGGATTCTGATTTTGTTGCGGGTGGAAATGATACGAGCAGGCCCACTTGAGCCCAACTAATTAGATGGGCCAGGAGGTAGCTCGGTTACTCACTTTGTACCGGATGCAACCGTAAGATCCAATCTGCCGGTGGCCGCCGGCGAGATGGACCTGCCGGCGAACCGCGGTCGGTGGCGCAGGCGGAGCGCACGGTCGCATGTGCCGCTACTCGTGGCCATCTTTTTCCTCCTCCTCCCGGCATCCCTCCTGCTCTCCTCCGCCTACTCCTCCCTGCTCCGCTCCCTCCTCCCCTTCTCCGCCTCCGCCCCCGGCAGTGGCGGCGGCGGCACCCTGCGGTGTGGGCGCTCGGCGGAGCTGGAGGGGGAGAGGTTCCTGTGGTACGCCCCGCACAGCGGGTTCAGCAACCAGGTGGGCGAGCTGCGGAACGCTGCGGTAGCGGCCGCGCTGCTCAACCGCACCCTCGTCGTGCCCCCCGTGCTCGACCACCACGCCGTCGCCCTCGGGAGCTGCCCCAAGTTCAGGGTCGCCGAACCCTCCGATCTCCGAGCCGCCGTCTGGGACCACGCCATGCAGCTCCTCCGGGAGCAGAGGTAAAGCCCACACCACACCTTCTGCTCGGTTTACTGATTGTTTGGAAGATCACGATGTTCTTTAGTAAAATCAATCATGTTGCGAGATATTAGAGCTTCATTACAATGTTAACAATGCAAACACCAAAATGTAAGAATGCTAGGTAATTTTCATGATTTAGAATCACACTGATTCTTTTTCGTAATTGATCGAGACTCCAGTGCGGTGAGATTGGTGCCAAGAGGAATGTGAATATAGAGATGTAATGTGGTTGTTACACACGTACACTGGCAGAGTACTCACTTTACTGATTAGCACAATAGTGATATAATTTTTCAAGTTTGCAGTGTTCATAATAGGTTTCCATGTTCACCTTTTACGTTTCAGGTATGTTTCGATGGGAGACATAGTTGATCTGTCCCCACTGAAGCCTTTGGTTAAGACAATTGATTTCAGGGTGTTTGTTTCATTATGGTGCGGTGTAGATATGCAGAAAACTTGCTTTTCTGGGTTGTGCTGTTCTGTTTCTGGCGGTGGATCATTGCCAAGTGACTACGATAGATGCCGATCTTTACTGTCTGGTTTAGAAGGCAGTGAAAGTGGTGGTTGTGTGTATCCTGTTCAGGATGATTGTAGAACAACAGTCTGGACATATCAGGAGAATAATGATGGAGCACTGGATTCGTTTCAACCAGATGAAGAATTAAAAAGGAAGAAGAAGATATCATATGTTAGGAGGCGTAAAGATATATACAAGAGTTTAGGGCCTGGTAATAAAGCTGAGGATGCTACCTTGTTGGCCTTCGGGACACTTTTTTCAGCACCATACAAGGGATCAGAGTCTTATTTTGATATCCATGAATCACCAAAGGATCATAGATTACAGAATCTACTTGAGAAAATTGAGTTCCTTCCTTTTGCCCCAGAGATCATGGCTGCAGGGACGGAGCTTGCTAAGAGCAAGATTAAGGAGCCTTTTCTTTGCGCACAACTAAGATTGTTAGATGGCCAATTTAAGAATCACTGGAAATCTACCTTTTCTGCCCTTAAGGAGAAACTGAAATCTCTTGAGGTGGAAATGAAGACAAACAAGAACAGTGGTTCTGTTCACATTTTCCTCATGACTGATCTTCCCAGAGCAAACTGGACAAAAACCTATCTCGCAGATATTGCAAAAGATGGGAAATATCAACTGTACATCCTGAAGGAAGATGATGTTCTGCAGACTGCCGAGAAGCTTATGGCTGCTGAACATGGCATAAGGTCTGGATTCCTTCCAAAGATCAGAGGCAACACGAACAAGGATTGTGATCCAGTTCAACTACCGGAAATTTTATTATACATCGAAGAATCTGTTTGCAGCTGTGCATCACTCGGATTTGTGGGGACTGCTGGATCAACCATAGCAGGAAGTATAGAAACAATGAGGAAGAACAATGTGTGCAAATTGTAGGAGAACTACATTATTTGTGCAAGCTGCCACAAAACTAACCGATGCTACTTAATGAGTTAATTCAGTGGGGGCTGTTGCACTACAGAGAGCTGAATCATTGCAGACTAGAGACTGAGAAACCAGTTTCATGCTCAGGTTCTACGACTCTACAATGTTGAGCATCTACTGCGGTATATTAAAATTCAAACCACTCTCTCTTTTCCTTTGTTTCAGTCGCGTAGATAGACAAGGCTCATTGTTTGCAAGCTGTGCCTAAATTATGTTGCGTTTCATCCTCCAATTTTGTCATGACAGGCAAGGACAGAGATAGCTTGTGTAGACGACTGTCGGAATCAAACAGATTTCATGGGCTCTCTTCTTGTTACAGATTCATCATCCATGCATGTCCTTGTTTAGCAAGTTTTTTTTAATAAGGAAATGAGTGAAAAAAACTAACTATTTGTGTATATCTAACTGTACTGTAATGCACAACTTACAGTGATAAACAAGCTGTAGTATTCCCAGAAGCTTGGCTTAGCTAGAAATCATCATTTGCTAGTGAGTTATTTCTATCAATAGAAACTTCTACCCCTTGATGCTGCATCTCACACATAATTATACACTTATATTTTGACTGTTGATCAAATTGCAACACTTCTTTTTTCTTTTCTTGAAAATGAGTTAATCTCGATTCTCTTTTGGCTAAGATTTTCAACTCTGTAGGAACATTCTGCCGTACAGTTATTCTACAGTATGGCATGTCTAAACGCTAAGTTGTACACGATGCGCTTAGTGTGAGGGCTACATGGAGGCCGTTTTATACGGGTTTCCACAGGGCAAAATAAAAGCTGGAAAAAAATTGTACATACAGAAATACATATATAACATGTTTGAGGATTTTTTTATAACAATGTACTTTCATACGTGGCGTAGACAAAAAAGACAAATACATACTTTAAATGGGACAATTTGTTGGGCAGGGATTTTTTTTATGTGTAGCTTGCAAATCATAATATTTTTTTAATGAAAATTTATAGTTCTGACGCAAATATGTATATGTTTTCACAGGATTTTTTATTTTTTTAGACTTGAAAATATCATTTTCTTTTTAAAAAAAATAATGGACTCCATGTAGCCCGCCCTACAGAACTTCACAATCCGAGATGGTGCACTATTTAAAATTATCATATTAATACATAAGCTACATCTTTATTAAATGTGAATGCTTCTATAGGTGGTCACGCGTCAGGTTGGTAGAATCGGATGGCCGCCTAACTGTCTGTTCAAACAACATCCGTTCGTTGATTCACTTATCTCCTACATTTTTTTTTGAAAGAAAAGGTAGAGATCGCTCTACCTTATATATTTCAAAGCAGTCCGTAGCCTGGGGGACAAAAAAGTCCATACATGAACCAAGAGAAACGCACCAAGGTGTGAAGAGACAGAGAGAAGAGGGAAGGAGAACATCAGGAAACTACAACATAATTAGTTGGACAAACAAAGCGCCCAAGTCTTCAACTCGTCCTTGTCCTGCTGCCGCTTAGCTCTGTGCAGCCAAAGGCGAAGCAAATCCGCAGCATAAAACCTTGTGTTTTGTTCAGACCAAGAAGCATCGTTAAACACGCGATCATTCCTAGTATGTCATAGAGTGACGACGCATGCTACAAGGGCGACATTCCATTTCCTCTTGAGAAAAGGCTGCTGGGAAACGCGCTCGAAGAAAGAGAGAAGATCAGGTGAAGCACAAGCCAACGAGTTCAACTGCAGCTTGCCCCAGAGATGTTTGGCAGACCGACACCGTAGTACGACATGATCAATGGACTCCACAGTAGGGCAGATATCACAATCATCATTGGAGACAAGCGCAAACCAGCCTTTTTTGAACATGTTGTCCCTTGTGTTTAAGCGCCCATAAAAAGCCAGCCAAAGAAAAACCTTGTGCTTGTTAGGAATGATCTTATCCCAAATCCAGTGCTCAAAAGCACACCGCATTCCCCGGAAGGTGAGTATCTTGTAGAAATAACCACTCAAAAGCACACCGCGGCGATCGGAGTGACATCTGCGATGAGGTCAAGCAGGACCTGCAGCTCTTGTGTCGCTGTGTGCGAGAGATTTGGGTGCAGCTGTATATCCCGACCATCCTGAGTTATTTGCGACTGGATTGAACATAGCTTATCCTTGGCAAAAGAGTATAAAACTGGCAGTACAAACATCAGCCTTCCAACCTCGAGCCACTGATCTTGCCAAAAGGAAACGAGAGCCCCGGAGCCAAGCGAGCAGCGAGAGGAAGAGAAGACCAGCAGAATGTAAGTTTTGAGACCTCTCCAGAAAGCTGTGTCACGCGAGCTGTTGCCACTGGATAGGTTATTTCTACAATATTGTGAGGCTAGCCATTGATAGCAGGGTATGTCTGAAAACTGAAGAACTTTGGCCACAAATTTATCTCCTACATATACGATAATTCCACATTGTCGATCCCATCTCACTCCCAAATGGCTAATTTGCACTTCTTAGGTTAGATGTACTCTCGCCGTCTGCTTGAACCTAATATAAGATCTTCCCCTACCCCATATCACCAATTGCTCCCATATCACCTCCCTCGCCACAACAAGGATGCAAAATCCCCAAAGTAATACCACAACAAAGTGAACAAACAATGGCTCGTGTGTAAGACATGCATACTGCTATTAATTAAAATAAGCTTTGTGAATAAATATTATACAACAACTGAGCGCAACATCAAAGATACTTTACTGAAGCAATTAAAAGAAACCACCACGCAACATGCAACGATCCTGGAAAATTCAATGTTGTGCTAAAATCGAAGTGTTACAATGTGTGTTGCCTTGTCTTGCACATCACAAAATGATATTCCAGTGAACAAACTATTGCAACAAAGTCTGATAAATGCCTTAAAATGATATTCCACTACCTTTCCTATTTTAAGATTTTCAACATGCTTGTTGGTGCATTAGTCTCCACATCTACGGAAGGCGAGGGAGCATAAGCCCTGCCAGTGCAAGCACTAATCCTGATGTCACAACCCCTCCTCGTCGACGTTGATGATGGGCTCCTTGTGCTAATTGTCCGTGGAGGCTTGCTAGAGCTCATGAGGTCGTTAGTGTTCACATACATGAATGCATCAGGAGAAAGCAGAGGCAGTAATGAGACCCTTACAGATATAGCTTATCAGATGATGGTGTCTTCCTCTTTAGAGCTGGAGGTCGTTCAAGGCGTAAGGGCTAAGAAGGACGTGGTGGAAGGGTAGTGATGTAGGGTGGAACCCTATTTGGCCGATCTTTCACGATTGGAGGGGAAATCCTGCGAAGAACACGAGAGGGAAAACACTCAATCAACAAGATCCAAATCACACATGTGCTAAATCCACATACACATAAGAGGTGCAAGATCCAAAGTCAACACAAGAGAGTACAAAGGGTAGCTAGTTCATCACAGTCCTTGGAGGAGTGAGGTCTTGAATCCTAGAAGGATCTTCCCATGAAGGGGTCTTGAATCCACTTTGGGCATCTTCTCACATGGAGGTCTTGGTCTCCATGGGAGTAGGGATAAGTGGATGAGCAAAGCTCTATCTCAAATGAGCTCTAACCTTTCCTAACCCTAGATGGAGGAGGGGTAGTCTATATAGAGTGCTAGTACAAGTTGGGATGAGTTGGAGGGGTAGACGGGCCTTCGGCCAGTTTACTGTGCATAGACAGGGGCCGGATGTCCAGGCTGGGGGCGGATGTCCGGGCTGGGGGCGGATGTCCGGGCTGGGGGCAGATGTCCGGGCCTTTAGGATGAGCCAGATGTCCAAGGCCTGGGCCGGATGTCTGGGTTGGGGAGGCCAGACTTCAGGTGCTCTATGTCGGGCCGGATGTCCGGGTCCTGTAGCTTGGTAGCTGTTGTCCTGCTGCTGTCGGTGGAGTCACCAGGGGCCAGATGTTCGGGCCAGGGGCCGGATGTCCGGGTCTTGTAGGCTTTCAACTGCCTTTCTTATTGAGCCTCTTTGTCCGTGCGCTTGGGGGCTTGTCCGTGAACTCGAGCATCTCCGAGAGGGTCTTCTTGATACCTAAGCACACATGGAATTCCAGATTGAGGTAGTAGCCATGTCTCACGTGGGTCACACGGATGCTCGTTAAAGAGATATGTCACCTTGGTCTCGAGAGATCTTGCATGTTCTCGTCTCATCGGTCCACTTGGCACTTGGGGAGATGAAGGTGGGTCCATGGAGATGACTGTAGGATGCTCCGCATCAGGTAGAAAAAGGAAAGAGGTGGTGAGGAGAGAGGAAGGGAGGGAGTGAGCTTGGCTCTAATGGTTGAAAGTGGGGCGGGGGGGTGTAGGAATGGGGAGTATCCGTGGAGAGAAAGATGTGTTTGTTTGGGAAAGAGAATAATCAAAAAAAGTTCTTACAGGCGATAAGGATCGGCGATGGCACACTGGAGCTCTCTGGTCTGGTCAGGGTGATGTGGCGGCCTGAGTTGGTGCAGCAGTTGGAGGTCGCGACGGTGGAGTACGAGCGCCCGTGCGACTGAGAGGAGGAGGAAGACGAAGAAGGAAGCAGGGGAAAAATGAGAGAGACCCTCGTACCTATTTATAAGGGAGGTGAGCACAAGGCATGCACGAGAATTGAGGAGACTGAAATCACCGCATGGCTATAGGGACGCCTCAATTTTCGGGATGTTTATTAAGATAAGGATCAGTTAAGATGCTTTGAGCCCAGTGCACAATTAAGCTAAAATGACGTCATGGCGGTTTAAGAGGATTCCAAGAGCTGACGTCATGGAGGGTTACAACAGGTGGTGCAGGTTTACAACTCAGGTGTTGAAGATTGATATGAACAAGTTCAAATCAACCTGGGGCCTAATGTTGGGGATATAACTACCAGGTATGAACCGCCCATGAGGGGTCGGGTCATACTACTAGCGATAACCCATGAAGGGGGCGGGTCATAAGAACCCCGCTGACGGTCCAAGACCCAGAGGCGACTTAGGGCCCAGAAGGTAGAACCGCCATGAGGATAACTTGTATTGTAAGGTAGGCGTAGTTAGTCACCAAGCCGGACACGTTGTCTATGATCCGGTCGGGACTCTGTAAGCCGTCGAGCGTTAACTTGTGTATATAAAGGGACGACCCATCAGCTAGTTAGGGCAGGAAAGAAAGAGATCGAGAACTAGGTCAAGTGTATTCGCTCCCTGGTAATCAAAACCCAAGCAATAACCACCCTACACTGGATTAGTCTGTTACCTCCACCGCGAGGGGCTGAACCAATATAGACTCTCTATGTCCCTTTTCCTATTTAACCCCTTCAAGCTAACTACATTGCGATGACTCCACACCTAAGTCCTTAAGCTAGGACATCTGACGTGATAATTCCATGACAGTTGGCACCCATCGCGGGGCCAACGCGTGGTGGTTTCAAGTTCTTGGAGGGCAGCTTCACAGGGCTCAAGGGGTACGCCGTGGGCCAAATGACCAAGAGTCGTCACGGCAAGCTCTACATCAACGACGAGGGCTGGGGCCTCGAGGCCAACTCAATTGAGTATGGGTACCGGGTCCCCTTTGGCAGAATTCATGTCTTCATCGGCAAGATCGGTGAGTCGGAAGCTGAGCCGGACATCTGCACCAACATCGTTGAGTCGGCTCGGCGCACGCGACCCGCCAAGGCTAAAGCCGCCCCAAAGCATGTTTTTGTCGATTTCGTTCATGGAGCGGAACTAGAAGGAGGATCTGAATCTGGTGGAGAGATGGTTATTTACTCAGGCGATGAGTCTTCCGCTGGTGAGACCAACTCCATCTACCAGGTTCAGGATGGCGGGCTTGAGGGCTGTTCCGACGGCGACGGTATTCCGGACCCCTACGAGCCGCCACACCAGGTCATAGTCTTCATGGCTGGTAGACAGCCAGCATAGGGTTCTACGACTGCAACGACAATGAACTCCAGGTCAGCAGCGGCGATGGGTTCTGGAGCCGGACCTGTGTGCCCACCGGCTCAAGTTTTGTCTGATCTTTTGGATGCTCTGACAACGTTGTTAACGGCGGAGGTTAACCCGACGAATCAAGCTCAACATAATGTGGAGGTTATAAAATTGCGTGACGAGATAGCACAAGCCAAGGAGGAGTTAAATGCAGAAAACACAGGGATGGCAACGGAGTGGACCGCCTTGCAGAGGGAAGTGGAACGGCTTCGAGCGGAGAGCTTGCGTTTAAGCTTGGACATGGATGCGTCAAACACTATTTTCCGCAGAAGGCATGTAAGCCGGCTACCCCTGACTTACGATGCGAGGAATCTTTTCAACACGCCTGGGGCAGGACCCAGTAATCCGCCCGGGGCAAATCGAACCGCTGAGGCGCCAGCGGCCGAAGAACCAGTTCAGTCGCATTTGAACATGACCCCTCCTCAGCATGTTCCCACGCCTTCGGGGCATTTTTCTAACCCCTTGGATAACATGATAGCTGCAGCAACACGGCTGGTGGCTCTCCCAGCTCAGGATGAGTCACCAGCAGCAATGGAAGTACGGAGAGCCGGAGAGCTTCTTCAGATGGCTGTGGCCCAGCAGGCGTCTTATTCGTATAGTCGTGATTGTATCCACTCAACACCTTGTCCGAGAAGGAGTTATAGTAGGCACATTGATGAACCGGCCATGTCAAGGAGCGAGCGGCACCACAACCAGCCTCGCAGGCCTGACCCGCCGCATGTCGGCACAAATGCTCAGATATTGGTAGACCAGGGCAGAGCATAGCGTGAGGCGGAGCTGGCGACTCAACTGACGGATCAGCTAGTGGCTCAACAGCAATCTCTGATTTATCCTTCAACGTCCATGGAGGCAGGGGCGACCTCTAGAACCTTGGGTGTGCCATGTTTAGTGCCGACTCTACACAATGAGCGCTTGCCTAAGGATTTCAAGGGCCCACGTAAGGTGCCCAATTACACGGCGGATCAGCCCCCGGAGGCTTGGGTTGAAAGTTATGAGATGGCCATGGAGATGATGGATGTTGGCGATGCTGCATGTGCTAAGTACTTCACCATGATGTTCGATGTGCCAGCTCGTACGTGGTTGAAAACACTGCCCGCTAATTCTATTGAGTCATGGACAGATTTAAAGAGGCGTTTCATTCAAAATTTCAAGGACACAAGCAAGCAGCCGATGTCAATTCTGGATTTGGATTCTTGCATTCAAGGAGAAGGAGAGTCAACAAACCATTGGGTGCACCGGATTTCATCAATCATACATTCAGCAGATAGTATCAACGCTGGTTCTGCATTCTTGATGTTAGAGAAGAATTACCATTTCCTCCTGCTTAAGCAAACGCTGGGATGGCTTAAGCGTCACTACAATGATATGGGGGAGTTAACGGAGGCTCTCGTCAATACGCCGACTTTGATAGTACCAAGGATCCCGAGTCTGATGATGATAAGCCGGTGAAGGGAAAGAAGAGCGGCAATGCAAAAGGGCAGCATCATAACTCGACGATTCAAGCCAGCAACAATAAGCGTAAGGCTAATGGTAGTTTTGATTTTGTGTCTAACACCAATGTGCAGAATAATAATCAGCGTTGCAAGGGAAAGCCGCCCCAAGGGTCAACACTCAACCTTGAAGGAATGTTGAATCAACCTTGTCCAAAGCACGGCACGCGTGACAGGCCATCTAGTCATATATGGAGGGATTGCTACATCACGAAGGAGTTTAGGAATGCCATTTTTTCCAATCATGGTCCGCATGGCGTCTCAGGATCCGGTTCTCACAGACCTAGCTCCGGTGGAGGCGGTTCAATCTCTGGCTTTTAGGGTCAAGGCAGTCAAGGTGGTTTTAATCAGAAGTCCAACCAAGGAAACCAACAGCAGCAGTCTGGTTATTAGAGTAATCCGAATCAACTGAACGACGGTCAGTATCATGTGTTCACTACGAGTCTGTGCAAGAGAGATCAGAAAATCCATAAGCGGGCGGTGAACTCTGTTGAACCGGCGGTGCCTCGATATTTAAGGTGGTCTGAGCAGTCTATTACATGGAGTAGGGAAGATCACCCGCCCCGGGTTGATAACCCAAGTCAGCTGGCTTTGGTGGTTGCTCCACAGGTGGGAGGATATAAACTCACGAAGGTGCTCATGGATGGAGGTAGTAGTATCAACATTCTTTATTATGAGACCTTTTGTCGTATGAACTTGACTGACAAGGATCTTAGGCCGTCCTCTACTGTCTTTCATGTCCTGGTGCCTGGTAAGTCGGCGTACCTGGTGGGTAGGATAACACTGGAAGGGGCTTTTGGAGACGACAATGATTCCAGAGCTAAGAATTTAACCTTTGAGGTGGTGAAAATCAAGAGCCCATACCATGCTCTGTTTGGACGGCCGGCTTATGCCAAGTTCATGGCACGACCGTGTTACGTTTATTTGCAGCTTAAGATGTCGGGTCACAAGGGTACCATCACGGTGCATGGCAATAGAAAGATCGCTCTGGATTGTGAAGAGGGTGATGTTGCTTATGCTGAGTCGGCTTGCGCCACAGAAGAATTAAAGTTTTATAAGGACAATGTTGATCCGACAGATATGACACCTTTCAAGAAGCCAATGATATAGAATGAGCCCTTAATGAAGTTTAAGTAGGCAGATGATACTAAGCTGGTTGATTTTGTCCCTGGCGAAACTTCAAAGCAGTTTAGCATCAGTGTGAATATGGATTCAAAATAGGAAAGCGAGCTCATCGAGTTCATCCGTGAGAACCGGGACATCTTTGCATGGAAACCTTCTTATATGCTAGGTGTACCGAGGGAACTCGCTGAGCACACTCTTAATGTGGATCCCAAGTTTAAACCGGTCAAACAGTTTCTTTGCCGGTTCAATGAGGAAAGGTGCAAGGCAATTGGTCAAGAGGTGGCCCGGCTCGGTAGCAGGGTTCATCGTTGAAGTTTTTCATCCTGAATGGTTGGCTAACCCGGTGCTAGTTCTTAAGAAAAATGGCACTTGGCGTATGTGTGTGGATTATATAGACCTTAACAAGGCCTATCTGGCTGATCCCTTTGCTCTCCCTCGTATTGATCAGATTATTGATGCTACGGCGGGTTGTGAGCGCTTGAGTTTTTTGGATGCATACTCTGGTTATCATTAGATCAAAATGGCAATTAAGGACCAGGAGAAGACATCCTTCATTACTCCCTTTGGAGCCTTCTGAATATTCATGCCACAATTAAGAAGATTTACATTGGAATTATGCCAAAGTATCACTCCGCATCAAAAATTCTTTTTTTATCATTTACCTACTCGAGGACGAGCAGGAATTAAGCTTGGGGATGCTTGATACGTCTCCAACGTATCTATAATTTTTGATTGCTCCATGCTACTTTATCTACTGTTTTGGACTATATTGGGCTTTATTTTCCACTTTTATATTATTTTTGGGACTAACCTATTAACCGGAGGCCCAACCCAGAATTGCTGTTTTTTTTGCCTATTTCAGTGTTTCGAAGAAACGGAATATCAAACGGAGTCCATAAAGAGGCCATAAAAAAGGAGAAAAGTCCCAAATAAAGACTTGACCATCCGAGGTCGGGTCGCTACAAGATGGTATCAGAGCACACGCTGAGTGTAGGACACGACCACTAAGATAAACCATAGATCACACTCTCTTCTCATTTCTGACTCCTCTTCTCTTTCCACCCTTTAGGATGAAGGAGATGAAGACCAAGTTTGCACAACCAGATGAAGACACACCTTTTGGACGCCACTTGAGGGAAGTCACTAGGTACTTGAATATTGGAATACCAAGCTTTACCGGGACGAACTACGCCACCCTACCGGAAGAAGAGCGCTGGATGATTCAAGTACGAGTTCCAGGAAGGACGTTCTCGCCAAATTCCAAACCTATAGAGTTTTCTTTCGAAGCACCCACATGGAGCCTTGGCAAGAGTATGGCAGCTCATATTACCATGCGACGCATTGGAGAAATCTACAACAAAGAACTAGAGGATACCACCTATCAAATATGTGGGCGCCGAGATGAACAATGGGAGATGATCAGCACCAGGAAGGATAGATCTGTCGCAGCCTTTATCCAGGAGCAAAACCAGCACATTTGACGTCAGGAGAACCAGATGTGCGCAGACATGATCGAGTTGAAGAAGGCAAAGACCAGGATCATCGAGCTGGAGGAAGAACTTAAGTTCACACGTGATGGATATGAGGAGGAAATCAAGACCCTATTGGAGAAGAATGACGACTTAGTTGAGAAGATCGGAATTTTCATGGGAGGACCAGCTCCGAAAGAAGACCTCATTCGTCCGGACAACTACATCATCATCGACGACACCGACTCGGATTCAAGTGATGATGACTACGAAGATGAAGCTGGAGCAGACATCATGGAGTCTTCCACCGATCAAAATTTTTAGATGACCACCATATGATACTAGTATTCCCCCATGTAACTAGTAGTAGTGAGCACTTTTGCGATAGTCCTAGACCGCTTTGTATGCCCTTGCTTGATTGATTGAATGAATGCTTGTGTTTGCCTCATATACATATGGGTAGTGTTTCCCCTAGACCTTTTTCTATTCTAAATCTCTTCCATCTAAACCCATCAGATGCCTCCGAGGAGAAACCCCGATTTTGTTTTCCCACCGGAGATCACCCAGTTGATTCAGCAGCAGAATGCCCTGATGTAGTTGTTAGTTCAGAACCAGGGCAATGCCAATAACAACAATGCCAACAAGAACAACCCACCGCCAGTGGATAACCTCGCCCGTTTCTTAAGGTTACAGCCGCCGGTGTTCTCCAATAGCATCGAGCCAATAGCTGCAGATGATTGGCTACGTCGTATTGGAAGGGAGTTAACCACCGCTGGATGCACAGATGCTGAGAAGGTGCGTTTTGCCGCACACCAACTGGATGGACCTGCAGCAGCATGGTGGGAGAATTTCACAGCCACCTATCCTATCGACACTGTCACATGGGCTCAGTTTCAGCAGGCTTTTCGCACTGCCCATGTCTCGACTGGAGCTATGCAAATGAAGAAGCGTGAGTTTCGCAACCTACGCCAGGGGAATCGTACTATTGGTCAGTACGTGGATGAGTTTAGCAAATTGTCACATTATGCCCCTGATGATGTGGCCACAGATGCCGCGAAGCAGGAGAAGTTTATGGAAGGGCTGAATGATGAGATGAGTATGCAGTTGATGGTAGCAACCTTCAACAACTACCAGGAGTTGGTAGACAAGGCCCTGATGATTGAAGGGAAGCAGCAGCAGATTGATAATCGTAAGAGGAAGTATGGACAAGGAAAATACAATTCAGGAGCTCACCAGAAGCCCCGTTTGACTCCGAACTCAGGAGGACTTGTTCATAACCATGGAGGACGTAATCATGCTGGAGGAGGATCGCATAACCATAATGGTGCGAAGAACGGGAATGGGAATGGAGCCAACAATAATCAGAACCGCTCTAACCCATCCACACCCGCAAAGAGGGACTTAAGCCAAGTCGTTTGCTACAAGTGCGGGAAGACAGGGCACTACGCCAATGACTGCTCTGAAGGAAAGAACGAGAATGGAAACGGGAGCGCAGGGAAGAAGCCCAATCCATTCAACAAAGGTCAAGTGAACCACGTTAACGTGGAGGAGGTTGAAGAGCAGCCGGACGCGGTAATAGGTAAGTTTTTGGTTCAGTCATTTACCGCTATTGTTCTTTTCGATACTGGTGCATCGCATTCATACATATCAAGGGGATTTGTGGAAAAGTTTAAGCTGCCAACCCAAACTCTTAGTACACCCCTCTTAGTGAGCTCGCCGGGATCAGAGTACATGGCTAGCAGATGGTGCACCCAGATACCCCTAATCATTGGCACGCATGTATTTCTGTCTGACCTAATTATCTTGGAGTCACAAGGATTGGATGTGATATTAGGTATGGACTGGATGTCAAGGTATGAAGGAAGTATAGACTGTGCTAGTAAGTCGATTTATCTTACCACCCCGGAGGGAACAAGGATTAAGTATGTATCTAGGCATGTGCCTAGGAGGAGCCAAGTAAACACCCTCACGGGAGTTGTACAGGAGGAAGTACCTGTAGTAAAGGATTTTCCGGATGTTTTCCCCGAAGAGTTACCAGGTATGCCACCGGATAGAGACATCAAGTTCTTGATAGAGCTATTGCCAGGAACAGGACCGATATCCAAGAGACCCTATCGGATGCCAGCAAATGATCTGGAGGAAATTAAGAAGCAGATTAAGGAGTTGTTGGAGAAAGGTTACATTCGTAGAAGCTCATCACCTTGGGGAGCCCCAGTACTTTTGGTGGAGAAGAAGGATAAATCCCTAAGGATGGTTGTTGACTACTGAGCTCTAAATGAAGTAACAATAAAGAACAAGTATCCCTTACCAATGATCAATGATTTGTTTGATCAGTTACAAGGAGCTAAGGTGTTTTCGAAGATTGATCTACGATCAGGATACCATCAGTTGAAGATCCGAGAGAAGGATATACCCAAGACAGGGTTTACCACTCGGTATGGATTATACGAGTATACGGTCATGTCATTTGGACTGACTAACGCCCCTGCCTATTTCATGAGTATGATGAACAAGGTATTCATGGAGTATTTGGACAAGTTTGTTATGGTATTCATTGATGATATTATGATATACTCGAAGAACGAAGAAGAGCACGCGGAACACTTGCGTTTGGTTCTCGAGAAACTCAGGGAACATCAGTTATATGCCAAATTCAGCAAGTGCGAATTTTGGTTGAAAGAAGTTGGATTTCTTGGGCATGTTATATAAGGAGAGGGTATAGCAGTAGATCCCAGTAAGGTTCAGTCGGTCACTGAATGGTTGGCACCCACTTCAGTTGGCGAGATCCGCAGTTTTCTTGGACTAGCAGGATATTATCGGAGATTCATTGAGAATTTTTCCAAGATTGCTAAACCAATGACTGAATTGCTGAAGAAGGATACTAAGTTCAAATGGACGGAGGAGTGCGAGACAAGTTTTCAAGAGCTGAAGGAACGATTGACTACAGCCCCAGTGCTAACTTTGCCAGATATACATAAGGAGTTTCAAGTGTATTGTGACGCCTCTCGCTTGGGACTTGGATGTGTTCTTATGCAAGAAGGAAAACTTGTTTCGTATGCCTCACGACAACTGAAGCCACACGAGTTGAACTATGCCACGCATGATTTGGAGTTAGCAGCCGTGGTGCATGCACTAAAAACTTGGAGACATTATCTTATTGGAAACCGTTGTGATGTGTACACGGATCATAAGAGCTTGAAGTACATTTTCACACAGAAGGAGTTGAACCTTAGGCAGAGGAGATGGTTGGAACTTATAAAGGATTACGACATGAAGCTACACTACCATCCAGGAAAAGCCAATGTCATAGCAGATGCCTTGAGCCGGAAGAGTTATGCTAATGTTCTTGTGAGCAATGGAATGCCAAAAGAATTAGCTGCAGAGATCATGGAACTACGATTGGAGATTGTTCCAAGAGGTTTTCTTGCAACAATGGAAGTTCAGTCAACACTGTTGGACAAGATTCGAGAAGCTCAGAAGGAAGACAAAGAGATTGCTAAGATAAGAGAGAGGATGGGCGAAGGTAAAGCCAAAGGTTTTCGCGAAGATGAGCACGATACCTTGTGGTTTGAGGACCGAATTTATGTGCCCAACAATTTGGAGATCAGGAAGTTGATACTTTAGGAGGCCCATGACTCACCATACTCGATTCACCCCGGAAACACCAAGATGTATTTGGACTTGAAGGAACGTTTCTGGTGGACTGGAATGAAGAAGGATATTGCCGAGTATGTAGCCGTATGTGATGTATGTCAGAGAGTGAAGGCAGAACATCAGAAGCCACAGGACTGTTACAGCCTATGCCAATACCCGAATGGAAGTGGGACAAACTTGGTATGGACTTTATTACCGGATTACCCAGAACCAAGACAAGATATGATTCTATATGGGTAGTTGTGGATCGATTGACTAAGGTAGCTCATTTCATCCCGGTGAAAACAACATATACCAGTGCGAAGTTGGCCAAGATATATATGACCAGGATCGTATGTTTACATGGAGTTCCGAGGAGCATCGTATCAGATAGAGGGACTCAGTTTACTTCAAAGTTTTGGCATCAGTTACACCAGACTTTGGGAACCCGATTGGAGTTTAGTACATCTTTTCACCCGCAGACCGATGGACAGACAGAGAGAGTTAATCAGATTCTGGAGGATATGCTAAGAGCCTGCACGCTAGATTATGGATCTAGTTGGGATGACAATTTGCCGTACGCAGAGTTTTCTTATAACAACAGTTACCAGGCCAGTTTGAAGATGGCACCATTCGAAGCTCTGTATGGACGCAGGTGTAGAACACCATTGATGTGGGACGAGGTAGGAGATCGTCAGTTGTTTGGACCAGATTTGATCAAAGAATCAGAGGAGAAAGTCAAACTAATCAGAGACAGACTAAAGGTTGCTCAGTCCAGACAGAAGAGTTACGCAGACTCAAAACGCAAGGAAGTAACTTATGAAGTTGGAGATAGAGCCTATCTACGAGTATCACCCTTGAGGGGAGTAAAACGATTTGGAGTTAAGGGAAAATTAGCCCCGAGATACGTAGGACCGTATCGTATTTTGGAACGGATGGGAGAAGTTGCCTACAAGCTGGAGTTACCAGAAGGATTGTCAGGAGTTCACGATGTGTTTCACATATCACAGCTGAAGAAGTGCCATGCTGAGATGGTCGATATACCATTGAATGATACAGTACCGTTGGAGGCGATTCGACTAGATAATAACTTGACCTATGAGGAGAAGCCAGTTAAGATTCTTGAGTTTGATAGCCGAGTCACTCGCAACAAGGTGATCAAATTTTGCAAAGTTTAGTGGAGTCATCATTCTGAGGAGGAAGCCACCTGGGAACGAGAGGAAGATATTCGCAAGGACCATCGCCGGAGGTACCCGACCCCGCCGCCAGTTTTCTTAAATAAACCCTTCGTTTTTTTTTGAAAACCCTAGATAGTTTTTTTTATAGATCGGTTTATTTCGTTGGTTTATTTACTTAGCGAACGTCCGTTCGTCCGTTTGTTTTAACGAACGCGTTCTCTGTTTAGTTTTTGCTAACGAACGTCCGCCCGTTTAGCAGTTCGTCGCTTTTCTTTTTATCAGATTTATTCCGCGATTATTCTGATCGCGATTTCTGATCCGATGTTCAAACCTGTTTATCTTTTCGCTCGTTTATCGGAATCAGGCGATTCTAGCGCCTGGAGTTTCGTCTCGAAACTCTCTTTCCGAATAATCAACTCAAACAAGATTTTTCTTCTGTAAAATTTGGCTTAGATCCAGATTAGTAAAACGACGTTGTTTCTTTTGCCGTTTGAGTTTCGTTGCTTCGTTTGTTTGATTCTTTTTGCAAACCGGAGTTCTTAAGTTGAAGTCCCCGGTCAGACTCTTTTATCTGGAGTTCTACTTGTGCATCTTTGATTGTTGCTTATGTATGTTATTGTTTGCTTGCGCTAGAATTCCCCGAGTGCGAAGCGTGTTACTACGAGTCTCTAGGATACCCGGATCGTCAGCAAGGCAAGTAACACATTGATCATACTCTTTTCATACCCAGTTTTTATGCATTAGTTTCAACCCTCAAACATTGCATGACTAGGATGTCTTTAACTTGTGGGTTGGGAAGTAGTGCTAAGGTAGAACCTATTGCCCTGTTTATTATCAAACCCTTGGGAGTTACTTCTACGTTATGCTTATGTTGCCATGCTATGCTCGTAGACGTGGATTGGGTTTGAGTGATATCCATGACAGATGTGAGATTATAAATTAATGGTTTACTTAAGGTGGCAACTTTAAATACACATCTGGGTGGATTGAGGCACCTGGGGTTACCAGTGATTGCCTGTTTTATTTTTGGAAATCCCGGGGTTACCGTGTGATTCTCCTATGGACCGCCACCCAGGCTCAAAGGGAACTGAGTCTATTCATGCTAGAAACTTCCGTGTGCAGCCGCAAGCTATTATGGGCTCTAGCATAGTTTGAGTAAGTTGCGTGAAGCTCTTGAAGAGGTGGATCAGCAGGTAGTGGGTTTGTAGGTTTGGTATGGTCTGCCCGGAGTAGAGAGTTAATGCTTCTGAAAGACTGTGTCTCGATCATCCGTCTCTCAAACACCATGCAGTGCGAGAATCAACGGAGGCGATCGAGTCTTGGGGGGAAAAGTGCGCAAACCTCTGCAGAGTGTACAATCTAATCATGGTTAGCCGTGTCCCCGGTTATGGACAATTCTGAGTATCTAGTACTTGAGTATTCGCATGTATCTCAACACTCTTAAAATTAATATTGATGGGTTGTTAAGTACTTTTTAATTGAGATCATTGACTTGGGGTTACCTTCTCAAATGATGTTTCAACCACCATGATAATTAAATTAAAACTGATTCCTTTGTAGTAGGGAAAAATTGGCTTTTCGCAAAGACTGTAACCATAGAGCTTTCCACCAGCCAAATATGCATGTAGTAGTAGCATTATTCTGTTATTGCTCTTTTGTGTTACATTGCCAGCATATTCCATGTGCTGACCCGTTCTCGGGCTGCAACGTATTATGTTGCAGACTTTTCAGACGAGGAGTAAGGTTCGTAGGTCGTTGCCGTGCAGCTCAGTTATGCCGTTGGAGTTGATGGACTCACTTTATCTTCCAAGCCTTCCGCTGTTATCGCATTAGATGGCCTTAAGCCATATTATTGTAATAAGTTCTCTTTTGAGACATTCGATGTAATAAGTGTGTGATTGCTACTCTGTTATAAATCCTTCAAAGTACTGTGTGGTGTCCGCATTACTGATCCAGGGATGACACCTGAGCACAGAGACTTGACCATCTGAGGTCGGGTCGCTACACAGGAAGAGGATGCTTCGGGTTGAGCCGTTGGTCACGAAAGTCGGGCAAAGGATTTTCATCAGCCGGAGAAATATCCTTACAGTAAAACCAGGTTTGATTCCAATCTTTGGGATGACTTGGAAGTGAAGCATAAGGAAAAATGGCATCTCTGCGATGCTGAATTGAAATTCCTCCGAGTTCTTGACTGGGGCCATCAGTAAACTCATTCTGGCGGTTCAGATAGAAATATTCTCTGAAAAGGTCGACACTGGGTTCTTCTTGAAGGTATACTTCACAGAAGACCTAGAAGTTGCAGATATTGGACATGTAGTTGGGCCCGATATCTTGAGGGTGAAGTTGCATGAAGTTTAGGACATCACAAAAGAATTTTGACCCCGGTGGTGAAAAGCCCCGGTTCATGTGATCAGTGAAAACAATAACTTCGCCGGCTTGCGGCTGAGGTTTGGCTTCTTTCGGGTTAGGAGCATGCCAATGAATGACATGCTTGGCCTGCAAAAAAAACAATCTTCACGTAATATTCGAGCATAGCTTCGGTAACAATGGATGAGACCGAATCACAGGAGGTAACTGTCTTGGTCATGATCAGGTGCAGGGCCTGTAATAGACCAAGCCAAGATGCTATTAAACCGGCGGAAATATGGCGAGTTACGTGTTGTTGTATCAACCACAATGCAAGGATAAAACTATGAAGAGTCAGTTCAAACAAGACAGCTTGGTTAAAGCCAGAGAATGGCCGGGGTTATGGATTTAAATGGATAACGACGGCTTACCTGGGGCCTAATGTAATATGGCGGGTCATGGTTTATGTTGTAAGCCGCCATGGCAGTTTGGGGATTTAAATCTATCAATTGAAAATTTCTGCTAAGGGGCAGATAAACAAGTTTCGCAAGCTTGTAATGTACATTGGGATCTGTGACAGTTTAGGAAAAGAAGTGAAAATAAAGCCAAAGGTGGCGGCAGTGGAAAAACCTAGATGCGTTAATATGGTTCTTTGCAAAATAGATGCTACTTCAATGGCAAAAATGGTGACAAAACCACTTGCGCACAAGATCTACGGCCTATTCAGATATGCGTTAATATGGTTCTTTGCAAAATAGATGCTACTTCAATGGCAAAAATGGTGACAAAACCACTTGCGCACAAGATCTACGGCCTATTCAGATTAGAAACTGCAAGAACTGAAGAGGATAAGGAAGAACTATAAAACACCGACGAACAGTGCAAACCCTAAAAATAGATCTGAGGAAAAGAGGGAGGCATTCTTACAGGTGATAAGGAACGGCGATGGCACACTGGAGCTCTCTGGTCTGGTCAGGGTGATGTGGCGGCCTGAGTTGGTGCAACGGTTGGAGGTCATGACAGTGGAGTACGAGCGCCCGTGCGATTGAGAGGAGGAGGAAGACGAAGAAGCAGGGAAAAAATGAGAGAGACCCTCGGACCTATTTATAAGGGAGGCGAGCACAATGCATGCACGGGAATTGAGGAGACTGAAATCACCGCATGGCTATAGGGATGCCTTGATTTTTGAGATGTTTATTAATATAAGGATCAGTTAAGATGCTTTGCACCCAGTGCATAGTTAAGGTAAAATGACGCCATGGCGGTTTAAGAGGATTCCAAGAGCTGACGTCATGGTGGGTTACAACAGGTGGTGCAGGTTTACAACTCAGGTGTTGAAGATTGATATGAACAAGTTCAAATCAACCTGGGGCCTAATGTTGGGCATATAACTACCAGGTATGAACTGTCCAGGAGGGGCCGGGTCATACTGCTAGCGATAACCCATGAAGGGGGCAGGTCATAAGAAGCACGCTGACGTCCCAAGACCCAGAGGCGACTTAGGGCCCAGAAGGTTGAACCGCCATGAGGATAAACTTGTATTGTAAGGCAGGCGTAGTTAGTCACCGAGCCGGACACGTTGTCTATGAGCCGTCCGGGACTCTGTAAGCCGCCGATTGTTAACCCGTGTATATAAAGGGACGAACCGGCGACGAGTTAGGGCAGGAAAGAAAGAGATCGAGAACTAGATCAAGCATATTCGCTCCCTGGTAATCGAAACCCAAGCAATAACCACCCTACACTGGATTAGGCTGTTACCTCCACCGCAAGGGGCTGAACCAGTATAAACTCTCTGTGTCCCTTGTCCCATTTAACCCCTTCAAGATAACTATGTTGCGATGTCTCCACACCTAAGTCCTTATGCTAGGACATCTGACGTTATAATTCCACGACAATGCCCGAGTTTCCTGAGTCCTGCAACTGGCAGCTAAACTCATACCTTTAAATCTTGCTTCATACTTGAAAACTTGATTTTGAAGATCATAGATTTGGCTTTGCAGAAAATTGATTTGCTTGTTGAAGGTGAAGACGATGTCCTTCATAGACCGGCCATCTACCATGTGATCACGGCTGAATTCTGTGATCATGGAGTAATTGGCACTGACACGCTCCACCATCCCTTGGCACTTGAAGATGTCCTGCTCCACCGCCTCGATCCTGGCCTCCATGCTTCCCGTCCTGTTGGGCCCTTGAACATCCCGAATGTGGAGCACCCCCTCACGCATCTCAATGGCTTGAGGGTGCTTCAACACCTCGGTAGGTACGGGTTGATGACCTTCTTGAAGAAATTCTCCTTAGAGGAGTGATACGTCTCCAACGTATCTATAATTTTTGATTGTTCCATGCTATTATATTATCTGTTTTGGATGTTTATGGGCTTTACTATACACCTTTATATCATTTTTGGGACTAACCTACTAACCGGAGGCCCTGCCCATATTGCTGTTTTTTGTGCCTATTTCAGTGTTTCAAAGAAAAGGAATATCAAACGGAGTCCAAACAGAATGAAACCTTTGGGAGAGTTATTTTTGGAACGGAAGCAATCTAGGAGAGTTGGAGTAGACGTCAGGGAAGCTTCGAGGAAGCCATGAGGCAGGTAGGCGTGCCCTACCCCCTGGGCACGCCCCCCACCCTCGTGGGTCCCTCGTGGCTCCCCTAACCGACTTCTTTCACCTATATATATCCATATACCCTAAAAACATCGGGTAGCACAATAGATCAGGAGTTCCGCTGTCGCAAGCCTCTGTAGCCACCAAAAACCTCTCGGGAGCCCGTTCCGGGACCCTGCCGGAGGGGGAATCCATCACCGGTGGCCATCTTCATCATCCCGACGCTCTCCATGACGAGGAGGGAGTAGTTCACCCTCGGGGCTGAGGATATGTACCAGTAGCTATGTGTTTGATCTCTCTCTCTCTCTCTCTCTCTCTCTCTCTCGTGTTCTTGATTTGGCACGATATTGATGTATCGCGAGCTTTGCTATTATAGTTGGATCTTATGATGTTTCTGTTGGGGAACGTTGCAGAAAATTAAAATTTTTCCTACGGTTTCACCAAGATCCATCTATGAGTTCATCTAAGCAACGAGTCAAGGGGAAGAGTTTGCATCTACATACCACTTGTAGATCGAGTGCGGAAGCGTTCAAGGGGATGGTGATGATGGAGTCGTACTCGTCGTGATTCGGATCACCGATGACCAAGTGCTGAACGGACAGCACCTCCGCGTTCAACACACGTACGGGACAGTCGACGTCTCCTCCGTCTTGATCCACAAGGAGGAAGGAGAGGTTGAGGAAGGCAGCTCCAAGGGCAGCACGACGGCGTGGTGCAGTTGGTGCAGCAGTATTCCGACAGAGCTTCGCCGAGCACGTACGGAGGAGGAGAGGTGTTGGGGAGGGGAGGGGCTGCGCCTTGAGTTGTGGTGTTGCAGCCCTCCCCTCACCCCTCTATATATAGGAGGATAGGGGCAAGGGGGCCGGCCCTCTAGGGGAAACCCTAGAGGGGGGCGGCGGCCAAAGGGTGGGGGGCTTGCCCCCCAAGCAAGGGGGGTGCGCCCCCTTTAGGGTTTCCCCCCCAACCCTAGGCGCATGGGCCCAAGGGGGGGGGGGGGCGCCAAGCCCACTAGGGGATGGCTGCTATCCCTACGCAGCCCAAGTGGCCCCCCGGGAGGGGTGGTCCCTCCCGGTGGACCCCCGGAACCTTTCCGGTGGTCCCGGTACAATACCGGTATGACCCCGAAACTTTCCGGTGCCCGTTTAACAACTTCCCATATGTAAAACTTCACCTCCGGACCATTCCGGGACTCCTCGTGACGTCCGGGATCTCATCCGGGACTCCGAACAACATTCGGTAATCACATACTTGTCTTCCTGATAACCCTAGCGTCACCGAACCTTAAGTGTGTAGACCCTACGGGTTCGGGAGACATGCAGACATGACCGAGACTCTCCGGTCAATAACCAACAGCGGGATCTGGATACCCATGTTGGCTCCCACATGCTCCTAGATGATGTCATCAGATGAACCACGATGTCGAGGATTCGATCAAACCCCGTATACAATTCCCTTTGTCAATCGGTACGTTACTTGCCCGAGACCCGATCGTCGGTATCCCAATACCTTGTTCAGTCTCGTTACCGGCAAGTCACTTTACTCATACCGTAATGCATGATCCCGTGACCAGACACTTGGTCACCTTGAGCTCATTATGATGATGCATTACCGAGTGGGCCCAGAGATACCTCTCCGTCATACGGAGTGACAAATCCCAGTCTCGATCCGTGTCAACCCAACAGACACTTTCGGAGATACCTGTAATGCACCTTTATAATCATCCAGTTATGTTGTGACGTTTGGTACACCCAAAGCACTCCTACGGTATCCGGGAGTTACACGATCTCATGGTCGAAGGAAGAGATACTTGACATTGGAAAAGCTCTAGCAAACGAACTAACCGACCTTTGTGCTATGCTTAGGATTGGGTCTTGTCCATCACATCATTCTCCTAATGATGTGATCCCGTTATCAACGACATCCAATGTCCATAGCCAGGAAACCATGACTATCTGTTGATCACAACGAGCTAGTCAACTAGAGGCTCACTAGGGACATATTGTTGTCTATGTATTCACACGTGTATTACGATTTCCGGATAATACAATTATAGCATGAATAAAAGACTATTATCATGAACAAAGAAATATAATAATAACACTTTTATTATTGCCTCTAGGGCATATTTCCAACAGTCTCCCACTTGCACTAGAGTCAATAATCTAGTTACATTGTGATGAATCGAACACCCATAGAGTTCTGGTGTTGATCATGTTTCGCTCGCGAGAGAGGTTTAGTCAAAGGATCTGCGACATTCAGATCCGTATGTACTTTGCAAATTTCTATGTCTCCATCTTGAACATTTTCACGGATGGAGTTGAAATGACGCTTGATGTGCCTGGTCTTCTTGTGAAATCTGGGCTCCTTCGCAAGGGCATTAGCTCCAGTATTGTCACAGAAAAGTTTGATCGGCCCCGACGCATTGGGTATGAGTCCTAGGTCGGTGATGAACTCCTTCATCCAAATAGCTTCATGCGCCGCCTCCGAGGCTGCCATGTACTCCGCTTCACATGTAGATCCCGCCACGACGCTCTGCTTGCAGCTGCACCAGCTTACTGCTCCACCATTCAACATATACACGTATCCGGTTTGTGACTTAGAGTCATCCAGATCTGTGTCGAAGCTAGCGTCGACATAACCCTTTACGACGAGCTCTTCGTCACCTCCATAAACGAGAACCATGTCCTTTGTCCTTTTCAGGTACTTCAGGATATTCTTGACCGCTGTCTAGTGTTCCTTGCCGGGATTACTCTGGTATCTTGCTACCAAACTCACGGCAAGGTTTACATCAGGTCTGGTACACAGCATGGCATACATAATAGATCCTATGGCCGAAGCATAGGGGATGAGACTCATCTCTTCTTTATCTTTTGCCGTGGTCGGTGACTGAGCCGAGCTCAATCTCACACCTTGTAACATAGGCAAGAACCCTTTCTTGGACTGATCCATTTTGAACCTTTTTCAAAATCTTATCAAGGTATGTGCTTTGTGAAAGACCTATGAGGCGTCTCGATCTATCTCTATAGATCTTGATGCCTAATATATAAGCAGCTTCTCCAAGGTCCTTCATTGAAAAACACTTATTCAAGTAGGCCTTAATGCTGTCCAGAAATTCTATATTATTTCCCATCAAGAATATGTCATCTACATATAATATGAGAAATGCTACAGAGCTCCCACTCACTTTCTTGTAAACGCAGGCTTCTCCATAAGTCTGCATAAACCCAAACGCTTTGATCATCTCATCAAAGCGAATATTCCAACTCCGAGATGCTTGCACCAGCCCATAAATGGATCGCTGGAGCTTGCATACTTTGTTAGCGTTCTTAGGATCGACAAAACCTTCCGGTTGTATCATATACATCTCTTCCTTAAGATGCCCGTTAAGGAATGCCGTTTTGACGTCCATCTGCCATATCTCGTAATCATAGTATGCGACAATTTCTAACATGATTCGAACGGACTTAAGCTTCGCTATGGGAGAGAAAGTCTCATCGTAGTCAATCCCTTGAACTTGTCGATAACCCTTAGCGACAAGTCGAGCTTTATAGATGGTGACATTTCCATCCGCGTCCGTCTTCTTCTTAAAGATCCATTTGTTTTCTATCGCTCGTCGATCATCGGGCAAGTCAGTCAAAGTCCATACTTTGTTTTCATACATGGATTCTATCTCGGATTTCATGGCTTCTAGCCATTTGTTGGAATCTGGGCCCGCCATCGCTTCTTCATAGTTTGAAGGTTCACCGTTGTCTAACAACATGATATCTAGGACAGGGTTGCCGTACCACTCTGGTGCGGAACGTGTCCTTGTGGACCTACGAAGTTCAGTAGCAACTTGATCCGAAGTACCTTGATCGTCATCATTGGTTTCCTCTTCAGTTGGTGTGGGCATCACAGGAACATTTTCCTGAGCTGCACCACTTTCCCGTTCGAGAGGTAGTACTTCATCGAGTTCTACTTTCCTCCCACTTACTTCTTTCGAGAGAAACTCTTTTTCCAGAAAGCATCCGTTCTTGGCAACGAAGATCTTGCCCTCGGATCTTAAGTAGAAGGTATACCCTACAGTTTCCTTAGGGTATCCTATGAAGACGCATTTTTCCGACTTGGGTTCGAGCTTCTCAGGTTGAAGTTTCTTGACATAAGCATCGCATCCCCAAACTTTCAGAAACGACAGCTTAGGTTTCTTCCCAAACCATAATTCATACGGTGTCATCTCAACGGATTTTGACGGTGCCCTATTTAAAGTGAATGTAGCTGTCTCTAGAGCGTATCCCCAAAATGATAGCGGTAAATCGGTAAGAGACATCATAGACCGCACCATATCCAATAGAGTGCGATTACGACGTTCGGACACACCGTTACGCTGAGGTGTTCCAGGCGGAGTGAGTTGTGAAACGATTCCACATTTCCTTAAGTGTGTACCAAATTTGTGACTTAAGTATTCTCCTCCATGATCTGATCGTAGGAATTTTATCTTTCGGTCACGTTGGTTCTCTACCTCATTCTGAAATTCCTTGAACTTTTCAAAGGTCTCAGACTTGTGTTTCATTAAGTAGACATACCCATATCTACTTAAGTCATCAGTGAGAGTAAGAACATAACGATATCATCCGCGAGCCTCAACGCTCATTGGACCGCACACATCGGTATGTATGATTTCCAACAAGTTGGTTGCTCGCTCCATTGTTCCGGAGAACGGAGTCTTGGTCATCTTGCCCATGAGGCATGGTTCGCATGTGTCAAATGATTCATAATCAAGAGACTCTAAAAGTCCATCAGCATGGAGCTTCTTCATGCGCTTGACACCAATGTGACCAAGGCGGCAGTGCCACAAGTATGTGGGCCTATCGTTATCAACTTTACATCTTTTGGTATTCACGCTATGAATATGTGTAACACTACGTTCGAGATTCATTAAGAATAAACCATTGACCATCGGAGCATGACCATAAAACATATCTCTCATATAAATCGAACAACCATTATTCTCAGACTTAAATGAGTAGCCATCTCGTATTAAACGAGATCCAGATACAATGTTCATGCTCAAACTTGGCACCAAATAACAATTATTAAGGTTCAAAACTAATCCCGTAGGTAAATGTAGAGGTAGCGTGCCGACGGCGATCACATCGACTCTGGAACCATTCCCGACGCGCATCGTCACCTCGTCCTTCGCCAGTCTCCGCTTATTCCGCAGCTCCTGCTGTGAGTTACAAATATGAGCAACGACACCGGTATCAAATACCCAGGAGTTATTACGAGTACTGGTAAGGTACACATCAATTACATGTATATCGAATATACCTTTTGTGTTGCCGGCCTTCTTATCCGCTAAGTATTTGGGGCAGTTCCGCTTCCAGTGACCCTTCCCCTTGCAATAAAAGCACTCAGTCTCAGGCTTGGGTCCATTCTTTGACTTCTTCCCGGCAACTGGCTTACCGGGCGCGGCAACCTCTTTGCCGTCCTTCTTGAAGTTCTTCTTACCCTTGCCTTTCTTGAACTTAGTGGTCTTATTGACCATCAACACTTGATGTTCTTTCTTGATTTCAACCTCTGCTGTCCTTAGCATAGAAAATACTTCAGGAATGGTCTTTACCATCCCCTGCATATTGTAGTTCATCACAAAGCTCTTGTAGCTTGGTGGGAGCGACTGAAGGATTCTGTCAATGACTGCCTCATCAGGGAGGTTAATATTCAGCTAGGTCATACGGTTGTGCAACCCAGACATCTTGAGTATGTGCTCACTGACAGAACTATTTTCCTCCATCTTACAACTATAGAACTTGTCGGAGATGTCATATCTCTCGACCCGGGCGTGAGCTTGGAAAACTAGTTTCAGCTCTTCGAACATCTCATATGCTCCGTGATGCTCAAAACGCTTTTGGAGCCTCGGTTCTAAGCTGTAAAGCATGCCGCACTGAACGAGGGAGTAATCATCAGCACGAGACTGCCAAGCATTCATAATGTCTTGGTTCTCTGGGACGGGAGCGTCACCTAGCGGTCCTTCTAGGACATATTGTTTCCTGGCAGCTATGAGGATGATCCTCAGGTTCCGGACCCAGTCCGTATAGTTGCTGCCATCATTTTTCAACTTGGTTTTCTCTAGGAACGCGTTGAAGTTCATGTTGACATGAGCGTTGGCCATTTGATCTACAAGACATATTTGCAAAGGCTTTAGACTAAGTTCATGATAATTAAGTTCTAATCAAATTATGAACTCCCACTCAGATTAGACATCCCTCTAGTCATCTAAGTGTTACACGATCCGAGTCGACTAGCCCGTGTCCGATCATCATGTGAGACGGACTAGTCATCATCGGTGAACATCTTCATGTTGATCGTATCTTCCATACGACTCGTGTTCGACCTTTCGGTCTCCGTGTTCCGAGGCCATGTCTGCACATGCTAGGCTCGTCAAGTTAACCCTAAGTGTTTTCGCTGTGTAAATCTGTCTTACACCCGTTGTATGTGAACGTAAGAATCCATCACACCCGATCATCACGTGGTGCTTAGAAGCGACGAACTGTAGCAACGGTGCACAGTTAGGGGAGAACACTTCTTGAAATTTTTGTAAGGGATCATCTTATTTACTACCGTCGTCCTAAGTAAACAAGATGCATAAACATAATAAACATCACATGCAATTATATAGTTGTGACATGATATGGCCAATATCATATAGCTCCATTGATCTCCATCTTCGGGGCTCCATGATCATCTTGTCACCGGCTTGACACCATGATCTCCATCATCATGATCTCCATCATCGTGTCTTCATGAAGTTGTCATGCCAACGACTACTTCTAGTTCTATGGCTAACGCGTTTAGCAATAAAGTAAAGTAGTTTACATGGCGTTCTTCAATGACACGCAGGTCATACAAAAAATAAAGACAACTCCTATGGCTCCTGCCGGTTGTCATACTCATCGACATGCAAGTCGTGAATCCTATTACAAGAACATGATCTCATACATCACAATTCATCATTCATCACAACTTTTGGCCATATCACATCACATGATCAATCGCTGCAAAAACAAGTTAGACGTCCTCTAATTGTTGTTGCATCTTTTACGTGGCTGCAATTGGGTTCTAGCAAGAACGTTTTCTTACCTACGAATAACCACAACGTGATTTTGTCAACTTCTATTTACCCTTCATAAGGACCCTTTTCATCGAATCCGCTCCAACTAAAGTGGGAGAGACAGACACCCGCCAGCCACCTTATGCAACTAGTGCATGTCAATCGGTGGAACCGGTCTCACGTAAGCGTACGTGTAAGGTTGGTCCGGGCCGCTTCATCCCACAATGCTGTTGAAGCAAGAAAAGACTAGTAGTGGCAAGTAAGTTGACAAGATCCACGCCCACAACAAAATTGTGTTCTACTCGTGCAAAGAGAACAACGCATAGACCTACCTCATGATGCCACTGTTGGGGAACGTTGCAGAAAATTAAAATTTTTCCTACGGTTTCACCAAGATCCATCTATGAGTTCATCTAAGCAACGAGTCAAGGGGAAGAGTTTGCATCTACATACCACTTGTAGATCGAGTGCGGAAGCGTTCAAGGGGATGGTGATGATGGAGTCGTACTCGTCGTGATTCGGATCACCGATGACCAAGTGCTGAATGGACAGCACCTCCGCGTTCAACACACGTACGGGACGGTCGATGTCTCCTCCGTCTTGATCCAGCAAGGAGGAAGGAGAGGTTGAGGAAGGCAGCTCCAAGGGCAGCACGACGCCGTGGTGCAGTTGGTGCAGCAGTATTCCGACAGAGCTTCGCCGAGCACGTACGGAGGAGGAGAGGTGTTGGGGAGGGGAGGGGCTGCGCCTTGAGTTGTGGTGTTGTAGCCCTCCCCTCATCCCTATATATATAGGAGGAGAGGGGCAAGGGGGCCGGCCCTCTAGGGGAAACCCTAGAGGGGGGCGGCGGCCAAAGGGTGGGGGGCTTGCCCCCCAAGCAAGGGGGGTACGCCCCCTTTAGGGTTTCCCCCCCAACCCTAGGCGCATGGGCCCAAGGGGGGGAGCCAAGCCCACTAGGGGCTGGCTGCTATCCCTACGCAGCCCAAGTGGCCCCCCGGGAGGGGTGGTCCCTCCCGGTGGACCCCCGGAACCTTTCCGGTGGTCCCGGTACAATACCGGTATGACCCCGAAACTTTCCGGTGCCCGTTTAACAACTTCCCATATATAAAACTTCACCTCCGGACCATTCCTGGACTCCTCGTGACGTCCGGGATCTCATCCGGGACTCCGAACAACATTCGGTAATCACATACTTGTCTTCCTGATAACCCTAACGTCACCGAACCTTAAGTGTGTAGACCCTACGGGTTCGGGAGACATGCATACATGACCGAGACTCTCCGGTCAATAACCAACAGCGGGATCTGGATACCCATGTTGGCTCCCACATGCTCCTCGATGATGTCATCGAATGAACCACGATGTCGAGGATTCGATCAAACCCCGTATACAATTCCCTTTGTCAATCGGTACGTTACTTGCCCGAGACCCGATCGTCGGTATCCCAATACCTTGTTCAGTCTCGTTACCGGCAAGTCACTTTACTCGTACCGTAATGCATGATCCCGTGACCAGACACTTGGTCACCTTGAGCTCATTACGATGATGCATTACCGAGTGGGCCCAGAGATACCTCTCCGTCATACGGAGTGACAAATCCCAGTCTCGATCCGTGTCAACCCAACAGACACTTTCGGAGATACCTGTAATGCACCTTTATAATCACCCAGTTACGTTGTGACGTTTGGTACACCCAAAGCACTCCTACGGTATCCGGGAGTTACACGATCTCATGGTCGAAGGAAGAGATACTTGACATTGGAAAAGCTCTAGCAAACGAACTAACCGACCTTTGTGCTATGCTTAGGATTGGGTCTTGTCCATCACATCATTCTCCTAATGATGTGATCCCGTTATCAACGACATCCAATGTCCATAGCCAGGAAACCATGACTATCTGTTGATCACAACGAGCTAGTCAACTAGAGGCTCACTAGGGACATATTGTGGTCTATTTATTCACACGTGTATTACGATTTCCGGATAATACAGTTATAGCATGAATAAAAGACTATTATCATGAACAAAGAAATATAATAATAACACTTTTATTATTGCCTCTAGGGCATATTTCCAACAGTTTCTCCCCCTCTACTCTCTTGTAATGGATTGAGTTTTCCCTTTGAAGTTATCTTATCGGACTGAGTCTTTAAGAATTTCAGAACACTTGATGTATGTCTTGCATGTGCTTATCTGTGGTGACAATGGGATATTCACGTGATCTACTTGATGTACGTTTTGGTGATCAACTTGCTGGTTCCGTTACCTTGTGAACTTATGCATAGTGGTTGGCACACGTTTTCGTCTTGACTCTCCGGTAGAAACTTTGGGGCACTCTTTGAAGTACTTTGTGTTGGTTGAATAGATGAATCTGAGATTGTGTGATGCATATCGTAGAATCATACCCACGGATACTTGAGGTGACATTGGAGTATCTAGGTGACATTAGGGTTTTGGTTGATTTGTGTCTTAAGGTGTTATTCTAGTACGAACTCTATGATAGATCAAACGGAAAGAATAGCTTCATGTTATTTTACTACGAACTCTTGAATAGATCGATCAGAAAGGATAACTTTGAGGTTGTTTCGTACCCTACAATAATCTCTTCGTTTGTTCTCTGCTATTAGTGACTTTGGAGTGACTCTTTGTTGCATGTTGAGGGATAGTTATATGATCCAGTTATGTTATTATTGTTGAGAGAACTTGCACTAGTGAAAGTATGAACCCTAGGCCTTGTTTCCTAGCATTGCAATACCGTTTACGCTGACTTTTATCATTTGTTACCTTGTTGTTTTATATTTTCAAATTACAAAAACCTATATCTACCATCTATATTGCACTTGTATCACCATCTCTTCGCCGAACTAGTGCACCTATACAATTTACCATTGTATTGGGTGTGTTGGGGACACAAGAGACTCTTTGTTATTTGGTTGCAGGGTTGTTTGAGAGAGATCATCTTCATCCTACGCCTCCCACGGATTGATAAACCTTAGGTCATCCACTTGAGGGAAATTTGCTACTGTCCTACAAACCTCTGCACTTGGAGGCCCAACAACGTCTACTAGAAAAAAGGTTGCGTAGTAGACATCAAGCTCTTTTTTGGCACCGTTGCCGGGGAGGTGAGTGCTTGAAGGTATATCTTTAGATCTTGCAATCGAATCTTTTAGTTTCTTGTTTTATCACTAGTTTAGTCTATAAAATAAAACTACAAAAAAAATAAATGAGCGAAGATAATATGACTTCTTCAAATTCAGAGAAATATTGGAGAAAGAATTTTAAAATCAAATTATGATTTATTTTGTATTTTATATTTGCTATTTTATTTGAATTAGAAAAATGTTCACTCTATTCTAAATATTCTATTTAGACGGTGAAAATTGCTTTTGGCATTTTTAGAATTTATTATTATTTTTATTAGGATTTTTCTCTTCAGGCATAATTATTTTAAAAAGTCTCCGTCGCCTACTCGGCCAATGGCCCAGCTGAGCGGGCCAGCCCAGCGCAGCGCCGCCGCCTTCGCCTCCGTATCCGGCTCGGGCACGTCTCCCGAGTCCGGCGCCCCCTCGCCCAAGCCACCCGCCGCCGCATCACCCCTCTCACCCTTAAAAGTCGCGCCTGGGCCCCCCTGGAGCCCCACATCGCCTGCCGCCGCCCCCAAGCAGCAGCAACAACAACGCCCCGCCGCCGCGCTCGCCTGCGCCGCCGCCGCTCCCCGTGCTGCCCGCTGCCAACGCCGCCGCACCACCCGCTGCACCGCCCGCGCCGTCGACCGCCGTCGCCGCCGCCGCGGATCTCGCCAGAGCCGCCGCTGTTTGACCCGGTTTGACTGGTTGGTTTTTCTCGGTTAAAACCCGGTTTTTTTGTTTTGCGGTTTTATTTTTTTTAGATCGGGTTTCGTCGGTTTATTTTATTTAGCGGCCGTTCATCCGTTCGTTCATTTTAACGAACGATGTTTGCCAGTTAGATTCAGACAGCGAACGTTCGTTCGTTAGTCTTTTATTTTTAGTTTATTTTCGGCCAGGGACTTATCCACGATTATTTTTATCATGATTCAGCCCATGATATTTAAACTAGTATAACTTTTTATTCGTTTGTCCAAATTAGATGAAACCAACGCCTAAATCTTCGTCTTGAAGCCCTCTTTCCAGTTAATTAACTTGAACATGATTTTGGTACTGTAAAAATTTGACACTACTCTAGATTAGTAAACGATCTTGTTTCATTCTTATTTTGAGTTTCGTTGGTCCATTTGAGTTGAATCTTTTTGCAAATCATAGCTAATCACTTGTACCTACTGTTAAGATCTAATTGACATGCTAATATTGCTTTTAGGTTTTGACTCTTGTTAGTTTAAGCTGTTTGCTTGTTTCGGGTTTGATTTGGATTTTCTCTCGAGTTTTCTCGTGTTTCGTTTGAGTGATTGCTTATGAATGCTATTGTTTGTCTACGCTAGATTACCCGGAGTACGAAGCTTGTTACTATGAATCTCTAGAGTTTGCAGATCGTCAGCAAGGCAAGTTACACTTTGATCATACTCTTTTATACCCAGTTTTTACTATGCATTAGTCCGCCCCACAAATAATTGCATTGGTAGGATTGGGAACATGTGGTTTTGGTTGTAGTGCTTGAGGTAGGAACCTAATACCTTTTGATCACCCTGGGAATATACGTTATGCTTATATTTGCTTAGCCGTGCTCATAGACGGGGATTGGATCGTGAATCACACATGGAAGTTTGAGAGTTATTTTAATTATGGATAACATTAAGGTGGCAACTTAAACACACATCTGGATGGATTGAGGCACCCAGGGAACCCATTGATTGCTTGTTTTTTTGGAAATCCCAGGGTTACCAGTGATTATACTATGGACTGCCACCCAGGCTCAAATGGATCATAAGATTATTCATGCTAGAAACTTCCATGTGCAGCCACATGCCATTATGGGCTCTGGCATAGTTGAGTAAGCCGTGTGACCTCTTACAGTGGTTGACTAGCAGATGTAGGGGATGTAGATGGGCAACATGGGAGTAGTTAATAAATTTATTCCTTTGTTGTAGGGAAAAACTAGCTTTATGCAAAATTGTGAAACTTACAGCCTCCACCAGCCAAATATTGCTTTACAGTGTAACTATGCCAGCATATTCCATGTGCTGACCCGTTTTGGACTGCAACGTCTTATGTTGCGGACTACTCATACGGCGAATAAGGTGCGATAGGTCGTTGTTTTACACTCAGCTATGCCATTGGAGTTGATGGACTCATTTACCTTCGAAGCTTCCGTTGTTATCTAGTTTAGATGGCCTTCAGCCATGATTTATTTATGTAATCATACTCTTTATGAGGACTCGATGTAATAAGTGTGTGATTGAAACTCTGTTATAAATCCTTAAGTACTGTGCGTGTTAGCATTACCGATCCAGGGATGACACTGATGCACAGAGACTTGACCATTTGAGGTCTGGTCGCTACACAAACGCCACGTACGCGGCCGAGAAAGCATGCCCACGTTACGTCGTCCGTTAATAATGCCGCACTTAGAAATTATAGAACCGTCAATAAATTTTGAGCCTGCGTCCCGTCACATTCCAAATTAATGCCACACTATATTTAATTGCAAACCCGTTCACACCGATCAAAACCTAAACGGTTTTCCACTTAGGAGCGTATTAGTACTCGGTTATAAATACTACTACTCCAAGATGACTGCACATTTCTCCTCAATTCCTCATCCACAAAAACAAGCAAGTCATTCATCATCGTTCCCTTGCGTCTGCCATGGCCAGCGTGAGTTCTAGGTCGAGAGATTACCACCAGGGAGAGGCGGGCATGGAAGCGGAAGCACGAGAGATGTCCCGCCTCACCGCGAAAGCAGCCGACCTGTCCCGCCGCGCAGCCGTAGCAGCATAGAGGTCCCGCCGTGTCGCCAAAGTAGCACAGAGGTCCCGCTGCACCGTCGATGCAGCAGACTAGTCTGGTCGTGCCGCAAAAGCAGCAGAGATGTCCTGACGCCCCACGAATGCAGCAAAAATGTCCCCCCACACCGCGGCGGCCTGGGAAAATGTCTCGTGGGAAAGTGAGGACTCTTAAAGGTGCATGAATGCGACCGTACATAGCCAGATGGATCAGATCTCCAGCTGGGCGAGGTTGCAGGACAACATGAAAGCCTTGTTTGAACAGGCTACCGGCGTCATCCGACAACTAAGTGAGGGCAATGCGAAGCTCCGGGCCGAGCGCTGATGGGGAACATAGTAATTTCAAAAAAAACTCCTACGATCATCGCAAGATCTATCTATGTGATGCATATACACGAGAGGGGAGAGTGTGTCCACGTACCCTTGTAGACCGAAAGCGGAAGCGTTATGACAACGCGGTTGATGTAGTCGTACGTCTTCACGATCCGACCGATCTTAGCACCGAACATACGGCACCTTCGTGATCAGCACACGTTCAGCTCGGGGACGTCCCTCGTACTCTTGATCCAGTTGAGGTCGATGGAGAGTTTCGTCAGCATGATGGCGTGGTGATGGTGATGATGAAGTTACCGGCGCAGGGCTTCACCTAAGCACTATGATGATATGACCGAGGTGTGTAACTGTGGAGGGGGGCACCGCACACGGCTAAACAATGTCAACTTGTGTGTCTATGGGGTGCCCCCTGGCCACGTATATAAAGTATGGAAGGAGGATGAGGCCGGCCCTCATAGGACGCGCCCAAGTGTGGAGTCCTACTAGGACTCCCTAGTCCTAGTAGGATTCCACCTCCCACATGGAATAGGAAAAGGGGAAGGGAGAAGGAGAAGGAAGGAAGGGGTCGGCCCCCTTCCCTAGTCCAATTCGGACCAGTCTACGGGGAAGGGGCGTGGCCACCCTTGAGACTTTTCTCTCCTTTCCCGTATGGCCCATTAAGGCCCAATACGAATTCCCGTAACTCTCCAGTACTCTGAAAAATACCCGAATCACTCAGAACCTTTCCGATGTCAGAATATAGCATTCCAATATATCGATCTTTACGTCTCGACCATTTCGAGACTCCTCGTCATGTCCACGATCTCATCCGGGACTCTGAACTACCTTCGGTACATCAAATCACATAACTCATAATACAAATTGTCATCGAACGTTAAGTGTGCGGACCCTACGGGTTTGAGAACTATGTAGACATGACCGAGACTCATCTCCGATCAATGACCAATAGAGGAACCTAGATGCTCATATTGGCTCCCACATATTCTACGAAGATCTTTATCGGTCAAACTGCATAACAACATACGATGTTCCCTTTGTCATCGGTATGTTACTTACCCGAGATTCGATCATCGGCATCTCAATACCTAGAAAGTCTCTTTACTCATTCTGTAATACTTCATCCCGCAACTAACTCATTAGTTACAATGCTGGCAAGGCTTATAGTGATGAGTATTACCGAGAGGGCCCAGAGATACCTCTCCGAAACACGGAGTGACAAATCCTAATCTTGATCTATGCCAACCCAACAAACACTTTCGGAAACACCTGTAGAGCACCTTTATAATCACCATTTTACGTTATGATGTTTGGTAGCACACAAAGTGTTCCTTCGGTATTCGGGAGTTGCATAATCTCATAGTCTGAGGAACATGTATAAGTCATGAAGAGAGCAGTAGCAATGAAACTAAAACGATGATAATGCTAAGCTAACGGATGTGTCATGTCCATCATATCATTCTCCTAATGATGTGATCACATTCATCAAATGACAACACATGTCTATGGTTAGGAAACATAACCATCTTTGATAAATGAGCTAGTCAAGTAGAGGCTATGTTTTGTCTATGTATTCACACATGTACTAAGTTTCCAGTTAATACAATTCTAGCATGAATAATAAACATTTATCATGAAATAAGGAAATAAATATTAACTTTATTATTGCCTCTAGGGCATATTTCCTTTCAAGCGTGACCTGTTGAGGGCAAAGATCGTCGGAAGTGCGGAGCAGCAGCAGGAGACCACTGCCTTGTTGACGAGGATCGACGTCATCGTCAAGAAACTTATGGACGAGAATGACATGCTCTACATCGAGCGCTAAAGGCTAGTGGAGGAATTCATGGATGCTCTCAAGAAGCGTCTTGAGGACATGAAAGAGCTCATCACCGCTCGCCGCGGAGACTACTTCTCGAGGCCTGCAGCAACGCATCAAGAAAGTAGATATCAGTGAACTAGATCGTTGTCTTCCTTCTTCTTTTGCCCTTGTGTATTTCAGGCATTGCCGCATGTGACTTTTTTAATTATCTTCCTAAATATGTAAGACAATTATTATCCGCTATCATCATCCTTATATTCATCATCTTGCTATAAGTCACAATCGATGCTATATAGGTCCGTCGGATCTTACATCAAGATCCGTGCAAAATTTCTTTCAGATTTTCTTTTTTCTCTCTTAAATCTCAGTCGAGTGAGACATAGCCACGCCGTAAAATAGGGGCTCAGGCGCCATTAATGGAGACGTTAGGGGGAGGTGGGCGGCGAACAGAGGTCAAAGGGCTCTCCTCCCAGTGAGCACGCGCAGGGGTCTGATTGCACGGCTCCCGTACTCAAATAGATACCCTGCATGGCACCTCCTAGCCAATAAAAAAAGGGGACGTGTGGCGGCAAGTAATCGGTAAGTAGAACGCCCACGGTTTCAATAATACTTGTGTTTTAGATTTGTAATGTGACAACACTCGTTCCAAAATGACTTTGTTGATTGTTAATGTGTGCCCATTTGCAAATCAGACAGAAAAATTACCACAACATGTTGGTGCCATGTCATGACACCATGCCAAGTTTCATGATTTTCATGCGAGTTTTGAACTTACGGGAATTTTAAAAACAAGTTTCTCGATGTTGCCGAGCCAAGACACCCAGATGTTGGAATTCCATTCCCACTTCTTCCATGGGACCTAGAAGTTCGCCCAACTACACATAAATGATTTTCCAACTAACTTTCGCGCACTGGAGCACCCACTTGTACTTCAAATTTAAATTATGTGCATTAAATGCCTGGAAAATCAATTCATGTATAAAAGACCAAAGGAACCCGGAATAATTCCAAATTTGAGCATGAAACTCCTATTTGGTCTAAGCTGCCTGTGTAAAAAATCAAGGCGGGAGATGGCAGTGTATGTCGTTTCACACACGGAGGTGCCACGTTCCCTCTCGGAACCATGAGCCTTCTTGAGAGAAGCTCCGGTTTGCAAGAAGCTTATACCAAAGCTTGTCCCAATTCAGCCAAAAAAATTACCACAACATGTTGGTCCATTTCATGACACCATGCCAAGTTTCATGATTTTAAGGTGTGTTTTGGATTTATAGGAATTAAAAAACCAAGTTTCATAATATTTCCAGCCGAGGCACTATGCCCAGATGTTTAATTTCCATTCCCATTTCTTGCATGAGACCTACAATTTCACCCAAGGACACACATGTGATTTTTCAACCAACTTTGGTGCACTGGAGCATGTGCTTGTAGTTCAAATTTGAATTATGCACATTAAATGCCCAAAAATTCAATTGATGTATAAAAAAGGCCAAACGAACCCGGAATAATTCCAAATTTTAGCATGATACTTCTATTTGGTCTAATCTGCCTGTGTAAAAAATTAAGGTGGGAGTAGCCAGTGTATGTTGTTTCGCACACGGAGGTGACACGTTCCCTCTCGGAACCACGAGCCTTCTTGAGAGAAGCTCCGATTTGCAAGAAGCTTATACCAAAGCTTGTCCCAATTCGGCCAAAAAAATTACCACAACATGTTGGTGCCATGCCATGACACCATGCCAAGTTTCATGATTTTCAGGCGTGTTTTGGATTTACATGAATTAAAAAACCAAGTTTCTCAATCTTTCCGGCCGAGCCACGACACACACATGTTTGAATTTCATTCCCATTTCTTGCATGGGACCTAGAAATTCATCCAAGGACACACATGTGATTTTTCAACCAACTTTGGTGCACTAGAGCATGTGCTTGTAGTTCAAATTTGAATTATGCACATTAAATGACCAGAAATTCAATTAATGTATAAAAAAGTCCAAATGAACCTGAAATAATTCCAAATTTTAACATGCCACTCATATAGTTCTATGTTGCCTCTGTAAAAAATCAAGGGGGGGAGGCAGCGTATATCGTTTCACACACAAAGGTGACACATCCCCCCTCGGGAACCATGAGTCTTCTCGAGATAAGCTTTGGTTTGCAAGGAACTTATACCAAAACTTGTCCAAATGCGGCCAATTTTTTTATCACAGCATGTTGGTGCCATGAAATGACACCATGCCAAGTTTCATGATTTTTAGGCGAGTTTTGAATTACCAGGAATTTAAAAACCAAGTTTCTCAATGTTCCTGGCCGAGCCACGATGCCCAGATGTTTGAATTTCATTCCCATTTCTTGCATGGGACCTATAAATTCACCCAAAGACACACATGTGATCTTTCAACAAACTTAGGTGCACTGGAGCATGTGCTTGTAGTTCAAATTTGAATTATGCACATTAAATGCCTAGAAACTCAATTAATGCACAAAAATGCCAAGCGAACCCGGAATAATTCCAAATTTAAACACGACACTCATGTAGTTGCATGTTCACTGTACATAAATGTTCTAGCAATCCAAACACCATCCTTTCCCTCCATAACACCATTTTGTCTTTCAAAACATAATGAAAAGAATTAGGTATACACCAAACAGTTTACTAGAAAGAATCGTGTGGGATGCGATACAAAATATCTTGACGCACCGTCTTGTCTTGCTTACGCAGGAAGCTTCGTCGTCTACAGTACACCGCCTGTGCTTGAACCACACTTGTGCGCCAGTTTCTCGCGGCACCGAGAGAAATTTTTCTTCCACCATGGAAATAACTATCTCCCCGCCTCTCCCTCCCACCAAAAGCCACATTTCCACTGTTCCTCCTTGATTTCCGTTCAAACCTTCACTGATGCTTACTGGCAGCTCAGCCTCCTCGCTGGCGACCCTTCTTCTTGCAGCACCACCTCCTCTTCGACTACCCTTCTTCTTGCAGCGCCGCCTCCTTGCCGCTAACCCTTCTTCTTGCAGTGCCACCTCCTTGCCGGGGACCCTTCTTCTTGTTGTGCGGCCTCCTTGCTGCCGACCCTTCTTGTTGCTGCGCGGCCTCGCCGATATGGTCAGGTAATCCACGCCCCACCTACACCATCCTCCTCATTCACCATCCCTCATGCCCCGACCGACAACGCAACACCTTCCACCGAAATCACTGTCCCGGTCCTCCAATTAA
Organism: Triticum dicoccoides; assembly: GCF_002162155.2. Lineage (NCBI taxonomy): Eukaryota > Viridiplantae > Streptophyta > Magnoliopsida > Poales > Poaceae > Triticum > Triticum dicoccoides. The sequence continues at coordinate 438,390,014 of NC_041381.1, forward strand.
GCGCAGTATAACGTGGAGCTCAGTAGCATCTGTAGAGGAGAAGCAAACAACGACCGCACACGCGCACGAGGTTGCTATGGATGCCATGCGTTCCGACCGCCAGATCTTAGAGGAGCACCTCATCTTCGAGGCCACCGTCGACACCATCATGTGGTTGTCTACTTTAAAATACAGTTCATGTTGTTTTCTCGAGGCCACCGCCAGTGCCTTCTAGTGATTTGTCCTCTATAATGTTAATATTCAATCTGATGCTCAGTTAACTGTTTGATTCTCTGAAATGTAATGTTCAGTTAACAGTTTGGTCCTCTGAAATGTAATGTTCAGTTAACAGTTTGGTGCAACAATTGCTACATTTCACAGTACTGTTCTCAAGCATTCTTTGTTTTGTTAACTATCTTATCTTTTAGTATATGTTTCTATTCTGCAATCTCGTGTTCAGTTAACTGTTTTGGTTCATTTGGTTTGCTGTCCATTTAACTGTTTGGTTCAATTATGCAATTTTATTTTCATTTGTTGTGGGTACAATTTTGTATTGTTATGCATGTGAGAAATAAATCAGATTTGGCTGTACTCAATACCTATTCTACTGATAGTATGGCAACTCTCAGTTAACATGATCAAGATCTTCCTTATGTGTGTTGCAGGGAAACAATGGGAGACACTGCAGTTCACCATCGAGGTTTGCTCATGCATGGTCCTTTCGCTAATAGCACATTATTGTGCAGTTGCAGGAATCATTCTAATATTTAGGTTTCTTACAATTTGGTCTTGCACATGTAGGTCCTGCTGTCAGAGGCTTAGACCCATTGTTCGACCCATTTTGCATATGGGGAAGTGAGATGTCCATGAATATCAGTCAACTCAAGAAACTCAGAAAGATTGTTAGGATGAAGAAACTTGCAACGAATAACAGCAAGATCTTTTTTTGCACAATGAATAAGACATCGGTCAACTATAGGATGGTACTAACTCTTTTACCTTGTTTTTACCCTTGTGCCATTTCAAAATTTATAATAGCGATTTATGCATATCTTTCTTTTCAGTACTTTTCAAAGCAGTTCACTGATGATACCTCTCAAACCACCTGCATGGTCAAGAGGCGAGGAAGGTATTCATTCAACACCCATGGTACAATATTGAAGTCTTCCTGAAGAGGATGAAGGTTGGGCAGGCAATTATCCATAGCTACTGGCCCAAAGTTGCAAGGACATTCAACATCACTAAAGGCTCAATATTTACCTTCCGCTTCTATAGTTTCCCAGATGAGATTCATCTGTCTATTTACCGTGTATGATGCTACTTTCCAAAGGTTTTCAGTATTGGATGTGAAACTTGGTGCTATTGTGTAATGGTGTAACTGAGTGCCGAAGCTATCTGATGTAATTCGATTATGAAAGCCTGGTTGTTGTTATACGGATATGAAATATCTGGTGTCTTTTATAAGAAATATCAATTTGATTACTACATGGATTATAAATAATAGGCTAATTACCCTACTTATTGGGGTTTTCTATTGCAAACGGTTACTCAGATAGCACCGTGGGCGATGAACTCAAACAACTCACACGGTTTCTAGAAAGTAGGCGTGTTCGATCAACTAACAATCACACACGGCTTCCCGTAGAGAACTGTTTGCGTTAGGTCACCTTGCACAAATGTTTCCACACAAAAAACTGTGTGTGTTATACATACGAACGGAAATGTTTTTCTGGGATTCACTGTTGGAGATATGCCCTATAGGCAATCAAGTATGATGATATTTACCATGTGTTTATGAATAAAGATAGTCCTTCGACATTATCAATGATGTGTATTAGCAAGTACGTGACTTGTTTGTGAGACTATGTGGACGCGCAGCCGACTAGACTAGCATATGACACAGTCGATGGCTTGGTCTCACTAGGCATGGAGCATTGTATGCTAACCGGATAATATGGACTTGGAAGGGTCTCATTGGATTCGACGTAGTCGGATCCGAGTCGAGATAAGGTCCGAGTCAGACAGACCCAACTATGAGACGCGGCGATATGTCATATGTGAGTCTCTAGTACAACATACGTTCTATGTCCTAAGACCTGAGCTGACGCATGTACTCGGAATGATGACAGACTTGCTTTGGGCTGACGAAATGCTACTCCGTAACTGGGTAGTTACAAAGGTAGGTTTCAGGCTCGTCCAGACCCATGCTGCAAGACATGGTCAAGCAACATGGGATTTGCCCCTCCGATTAGGAGAGATATACTCTGGGCCCCTCATGTGATTCGACCAGGATAAGCATGGCCATGCCACAAGGATTATGAGATAATCCGGATAGTGGTCGGCATCACTGGAACGAGAAATAGGTCGGGCTAGCACAAGGATGACTGACTCGCCTTCATCCCAACAACATATATCGTGTGGCAAAAGGAATGGAAGTGTGATGTACATGTTCGCTTAACCAGCTTCATAGTTTGTTTGGTGGTCGGCACGCCTTGATAGAGGCCGCTACCAGCCATGCAGTTCAAAGGTGATCCGAACTGCGACCAAGCCGGCTTGAACCTAAGGGGTCACACGCTTAAGGGAAGGAACCTACGAGGTCGGATCCGAGGACACTGGTCAAATGTGATCTAAGGTATATTCGGATTGCGACCGAGTAGACTTATGGGCTTTACGATCCGTGCGAGACCCAAGTGTTGAGCCCGCGACGGACGCCTATATAAATTGGAGGTGCGGCACACTCATGCGGTTGATTGCTTCGGCGCTGTCACTAGGGTTTGCATGTGTTGCAAATAGCCACCTGCACTCGCCGCCGGTTGTGTGATCGGACCTAGCAGTCCATCGCACGACGTTCCTCCCGCACGCGCGGATGCCATTTGAGGTGGTGCAAACTAACCTTGTCTTAAATTGGGAGAAGTGCCACTTTATGGTTAATGAAGGTATTGTCTTGGGGCATAAAATCTTTGAACGAGGTATTGAGGTGGATAAAGCTAAAGTGGATGCAATCTCTCCAAAATTTCTAGGCCTCTTACAAATCTTTTACAAAAGGATGTTCCATTTGTTTTTTATGATGATTGTGTAGAATCCTTTGAAACACTTAAGAAAGCTTTAACTTCTGCACCTATTGTTCAACCACCTGATTGGAACTTGCCTTTTGAAATTATGTATGATGCTAGTGACTATGCCGCTGGGGCTGTTCTAGGAAAAAGAGTTGATAAGAAATTAAATCTTATTCATTATGCTAGCAAAACTCTAGACAGTGCCCAAAGAAATTATGCTACTATTGAAAAAGAATTGTATTTCGTACACGATCACTCAAACAGGTAGAATGCAAGTAACTCTATTTTGCAGGTTTGATGTGAATAGTATGGCTCATGTGTATGTGATGCATGTGTGTAATTTATGCATGACTTGCGTGTCAGCCGGCAGGAGCCAAAGTGCTATCATTATAATGTATAACGACCTGCGTGTCGACTTGTGACTCTATGTAAAATTCATTACTAGTTGTAGTAGTTGGATAATAGAGATCAGGTTGGTGGCTTGGCATCCCGGTATGACAAACAAGATGGATTTCCTAGATGGTTATCAGAATCGGAGCCGACCTGGAAGAATGTCCATGAAGGAGCCATACTATTTCACAATATGTGTTTATTTGTGATTGTTATGCTTCTTTGTTTCTATGCGTGTTAGAATTGTAGAAAGATCCCTCATGAATATCAAGCGAATTGCCATCCCCGATGTTGCACCTTCGCACGTCAAGTACGTCTAGTAGTGGGCTCATAAAATTGAGGTGCTGCTAGGTGTCCATGAACTGAAGGGTTCGTGTTGGACACGGACATGTACTGCATCAGGTTAACTTGACGAGGCTATCAAAATGGTTTTGGGCCTTGTGGCAAAGAAGGTTGGGATCCGGGGTATGAGATACCTTCCCGACCGATAGGAGTTGTATAGAGATACGATTAGCAAGGAGTTGATTACCGGATAGGTATGTTGGCTAGCAGTGATGCTAAAGCTCACTAGTCGCATGCGCCAGTCGGATCATGAATCACTGAGAGTTTGCGGAGGGATGCTGATTTCAGTGGGAGTATTTCTGTTTAGGCTAGAATTACTCTACATAAACACATTGCGTAGTCATTGCATATTTTCTGTTGTAGATCAATGGCACCACCTTCTCAACCCAACTTTGCATTGAAATCAATTCTGGAAAAGGATAAATTGAATGGAACAAACTTTAACACCTGGTATAGAAATATGAGAATTGTTCTCAAGCACGATAAAAAGGAACATGTTCTAGAGGATCCACTTCCGGAGGAACCTGCCGATAATGCTAATGCCACAACTAAGAATGCCTACCAGAAACTCGTTGATGAATCAATGGAGATCACTTGTCTGATGCTGGCTTGTATGGAGCCCGATTTGCAACAGCATTTCGAAAATGTTGAGGCTTACGATATGATCGAGAGTCTCAAGAGCATGTTTCAGACGCAGACTAGGACCGAAATGTTCAACGTCTGGCGATCCTTGATGGATTGGAAGCTGAAGGAAGGTGATCCACTAAGCCCACATGTGATCAAGATGTTTGGATATGTGCAAGCTTTGGATCGGTTGGGCTTCCCGCTCTTGGATGAGCTTGCTAAAGATGCAGTTCTGGGTTCTCTTCCACCCAGCTATGGGACGTTCATCTCAAACTATCATATGCATGGCATGGATAAGAAGCTCATTGAATTGCATGAGATGCTTAAAGTGGCAGAGCAGGATATTAAGAAAGGCACGCATCAAGTGTTGATGGTGCAGAAATTGGCTAAGTTCAAGAAGAGTTGGTCCAAGAAAAAGGCTAAGGCAAAGGGCACGGAGACGGTAACCTCCGCCGCTGCGCCGAAGTCTGGACCGGACTCGAAGACCATTTGCTATCATTGCAAGGAAATTGGTCCCTGGAAGAGGAACTATAGCAAGTGGCTTGTAGAGCATGGCAAGAAGGCCGGAAATGCTTCTTTAGGCAAAGGTACACTTGTTGCATATGTTATAGACATTTACCTTGCTGACATACCTAGTAGCTCTTGGGTATTTGATACCGGATCGGTTGTTCATATTTGCAACTCGATGCAGGGGCTGGTAAGAACTAGGTGTTGGAAATATGCCCTAGAGGCAATAATAAAATGGTTATTATTATATTTCCTTGTTCATGCTAATTGTCTATTGTTCATGCTATAATTGTGTTATCCGGAAATCGTAATACATGTGTGAATACGTAGACCACAATATGTCCCTAGTGAGCCTCTAGTTGACTAGCTCGTTGATCAATGGATGGTTACGGTTTCCTGACCATGGACATTGGATGTCATTGATAACGGGATCACATCATTGGGAGAATGATGTGATGGACAAGACCCAATCCTAAGCATAGCACAAGATCGTGTAGTTCGTTTGCTAGAGCTTTTCAAATGTCAAGTATCATTTCCTTAGACCATGAGATCGTGTAACTCCCAGATACCGTAGGAGTGCTTTGGGTGTACCAAACGTCACAACGTAACTGGGTGACTACGACTACAAAAAAAAAACACTTCCGTGATGATACGTGTTTGTCACAGTAGGTCGCGTTTTTTGTCATGCATGTATATCCATGACAAATTTATGACAGAATCAAGTTAGTCATACCTGTGCTGTCGCAGAAGTGTTCCATGACATTACCAAAATTATCATCATGGAAGTGTCCACTTCCATGACGATAAATCGCGCGTCATAGAACTGCTTTCATCAAGGGTGACCGACACGTGGCATCCACCGTAACGGAACGCCGTTAAGCTATCGGGTCGGGTTTTGGATCCAATAACCCGTTAACAGCCCCGACCAATGGGGATTTTCCACGTGTAAAATCATCATTGGCTGGAGGAAACACGTGTCGGCTCACTGTTGGGACAAATGTCATCCACTCATTGGACAGAAGGCGCCTATGATACGTCGACATGTGGCACGGCCCAACAGAGGCCCATTCCTATGAAAAGGCCGGCCCGTTTGACTTGGTCAAAAGTTAACGGGCTGGCCCATGAAAAGCCTGTTAACGGTCTCTTTGCAAATAGCCCATTTTACGGCCCGTTAGGCACTAAAGGAAATCGGCCCAACAACATCATGTGGCCCATCGAATATAACACCAGCCCATTTCACTTTCGGCCCATGTATGGCCCACGACGTCTTTCGGCCCATATGAGGCCTTCGTATCTTTCGGCCCTTTACAGGCCCACAGTGACTCTAGCCCATAATGAACAATAATTTTCTTTGTACCCGTTAACGGCCCGTGATTTACATGGGCCGTTTCCAGCCCGTGTTAGCTTTCGGCCTATTGACGGCCCATACGTTCTTGGGCTCCTTTTCGGCGCTTGATTACTTCCGGCCCGTTACTGGCCTGTTCCCCTAATGGGCCAAATTTGGCCCATGGCAAGAGTCGGCCCGTTACTGGCATGTTCCCCAAATGGGCCAAATTCGACCCATGGCAAGAGTCGGCCCGTTACTGGCCTGTTACCCTAATGGGCCAAATTCGGCCCGTGGCAAGAGTCAGCCCGTTTCTGGCCAGCCCGTCCTATATTCTGGCCCATTAATGACCCGTTATGCCTGTGACAGAATTAAGCTTTTGCAGTCCTACGGCCTGTTAACGGCCCGTTACCGTGCTGGGCCGATACCAATTACGCCCGATTACGGCCCATGTAGACCCATTTATCCGACGGCCCTAGGCCCATTTATCGACGGCCCAAGGCCCACCGATTACAGGCCCATTTATCGACGGCCCGTAGGAGACCCATGGATCCTACGACCCGTATATGGTCCATGGGTAGTTGCAGCCACTAGCAAACCAGGGAAAAAGAAGACTAGGAAATAAATAAGGCCCAAACTAACGCTAGGTTATTAAGGCGATTGCACAGATTACATCCACTCGGCATCAAAGATTGCCACCAGTGCAAATATAGGGAACACCCTACACTATACAAAAATGGCTTGCTATTTTCTTCAGCCGGTGGCTGCACGTTAAGAATAAATTTTGTATCGCACCAAAACAAATTACAACTATATAACAAAAGGAAGGTTGGCATAAAACTTAACAGTCTAGCAGATAAATGCACCACCAGAAGTTCAGAAGCTCGGTTCATTTGACCTGACTGTTACGTTTTCATGCTGTATTGTCTGATGGAACACCATAACCCTCGCCTTCATTTCCCCTAGGCTCCTGAACAACATAGCAAATGTCTGATAGTCTGGTTTCAAAACCATGCATATCTTGACGACATTGAGCAATGTTTCTCCTTGTTTCACAAAGGGCCCCTGTTAGGGAATGGACTTGTGTCTGGAGCGCAGATACAACATTGCTTTGAGCTTGCATATCTTGATCATGAGGCACTTTGGACGATATTGCCTTAACAACCAACCCAGTATTACGTAGGAACGTGCTTTTGGCACTGTTAGTGGACAGGTACTGACCCACTGCATCAAGAGCTGACATTGCGGTTATAGTTGCCTCGCCACCTTCAGAAGGTGGCGGTTCCACCATTTTTTCCATAGCTCGCTGAAAAGTTGAGGTTTTACATTAATAGTACCAGAATAGAAGATATTAAGGAGGGAGCAAAACCAAACAAAATAGCTTTGGTCTATATACAGAACTTATTCTGGTGAACCCATGTAAAATATTAGTTGTATTTTATTGCAAAGTACATAATAAAACCAGGTTCCAAACATATGACCATGTACCATCGCTAATGTATTGTCTATTTCTTCACATTGTATTGAAGGCTAAGGATAAAGAGACGAAGTTTATAATACGGTAAGCATAGTATGACATCATTCATATCACAAAACAACTGAGAACAGATAAACAGGCAATTGTAACATTATGTGGGCAAGTCCAGCACGGAACTAGATTACGGGTCAAGATCAAAGGAACATCACTCCTCCCTTTTAAACCTTGTAAGGTGCAATGATACGCTAAGACAATTGTGTATAAAATTGAAAAGAGTAATAGACATTGGCTGCAAACCATGCAGTTCAAGGCACAAGTCAGAGTAAGTAGTAGTTAAAAGGCATGAGGATTAAGGACTTACAACAGCGGCTTTGACTGGTGTAGTCATGCCCTTCTTCTTGCTGGTGTGACAGTCCTTGAAGATTTCCACAACATTTGGTTCAGGTACTTTTTGGTCCTTGCGGGCTTTCCTCTACATTTTGAACAAGTCAATATAGATCTGATAATATGGTACAGCGAAAAGAGTGAAATAACAGCTAATTACAAGAGCCTGCAGTGTGCAATATAGCTACGAGATCCTGTCGTCTGTTGGAATTTCACTTTCGTACGGTTGGCCTTGTTCTTTGAACAGTTCACCTACAAGAAGATAGATTTGTGTGGCACATGCGTCAATAGGACTTCAACATGTGATCTGATCGCATATCTATAATGTACCTGATACTTCGGATCAGACCAGTGTTTAACAAGGCCCCTTCAGTCTTCATCCGATATATTTTCCACTGGAGATGTTTGGGAAAGTTCACTGTTAGCCTTGCCTTCAAAGTGAGTTTTCCTCAAGTTATACCGATACTGTCGCAGAGCAGACTTGAAAACATGGGTGCAAGCTTGTCTGGTTGCATCATCTTGGCTATCCAACTTGAACCTTGTCTGTTGAAAATTATGGGAGTCTCATTATCAGCAACCCAGAAAGTATGGGACAGAGCAAGACGATATTACTAGTTTCCATACATAACCATACTTACAGATAAATGGTCGAGGAAGGTGTTGAACTGGGTTTCGTCTTTGTCATTCCTGTACTGAATCCATGTTGGGAGGATACGTACATGACACCTAACGGCAACCGCTGCCTCTGATACTAACTTGGCTAACTCTGTAGCATCACGTGGCCTTTTTAAACCTCCCTCAAAACGGATCTCCATTCTTCCTCCTCTAGATTTAGTTAACCTATCGAGCATTATCCCTGATGTTTGTTTCCTCTTGCGCCTAGGTGCTAGTCCAACAACAAACATAGGAAGTGTTAGTGTACATCAAACTGTGAGACTACATATAAAGAAGCATGCAACTGTAACTTGACTCCAGCAACTACCTTCTTGCTGTTGAAGCTCACAAGGTTCATCTAATATTGCCAACTCGTCTTGTGTCAAGAGTGCTTGGGAAGTAGTGTCAGGTGGCAAGGGAGCTTGGGAACGTGCTGCTAGCTCAGTTGACGCACGAGTATGTCATGCAGCTGGTAGTACTGTGGTAGGTGTTGCAAGAACTAGGGTTGTCTCTGCTTGTTTGGTGGCAGCTATTTGTTTCTGTTTGGCTTTTTTTGCAGTTCGTGTAGCATGGGATGCTGTATTTGTAGAATTTTCCTCTGGACTTTAACCTTCTATTGCACCATCAGTACCAGCAGAATCTATAGGATTCATCCGCTTCTCATTCCCTGCCATTCTCTGTTTCTTCCTCTTTCTCTGTGCCATGTTAAGTCAAGCCGATAAGAAAAACGAATAAAATTTAGTTCTTCAGAACAAATTGATGCGTGATGCAGACGAATAAAACTTTGATGTTAGACAACCACATGATAGGAGGATGTAATATGTATGAAAAACAGGACGGAAGAGATAACCAGAACTATGATGTGTAAACTAATAAGAAGACATTTCACCAAATTAGAAGCAATGCAATGGAAGGTAGACACCATATGAAAGATGTTACAAATATCGCTCTACCAAGTTAACAGTGTCTCAGCATAAATTGCGTTTAAACAAATGTGAAGCAGTACAAGAAATAAATCATATGCAAGATGCAAACAACATCACACTACCATGTTAGAGGTCTCTCGTCATTAGTGCCATTGCATAATCACAGCATTGCATATTCACAGCTTATGATGTGTAAACTAAGGAGAAGGAATTTCAACAAATTAGAAGCAATGAAAGCTAGACACCATATGAAAGATGCAAATAATATCACTCTACCAAGTTAAAATTGTCTCGTCATAAGTGCCATTTCAACAAATTAGTAGTACAAGCTAGAAAAGAATGTGAGATGTAACCTATATCACACTCTGAAGTCAAACGTGTCTTATGATAAGTGATTGTTGCAGGTTACACAATAGTAGTAATTTGATGTAAGAACATGGTGTGATAGACAGATATTGTATGTTCTAGAAACAGGAACACGTGTCTTATTCAAGTATAATGTGTAAAGTAATTAAATGAAATTCAACAAAATTAGAAGCAATACAATCTAGACATCACACATAACATGCAACCACATATAATAGTGCCAAGTTAGAGGGAGCAATAGTGATGTTGCACTAGGGGAGACGTGCTCATCATAAACTCAACTTTGTTGAGTGTCTATGCATGTGTTGTCTTGGAAATCATCTTGGGGGTGTGGAGGAGTAGAAACTGTAGAGGACCTCCGTTTGGAAGGAGCACCTTTATCTGCTGCCTTGCTAACTTCCTTCCGCTTTATTGATTTTGAATTGTCAAGTAAAACCAACAAGAAAAAGCAATAAAATTCTCTCTTCAGAACTCATTCATGCATGATACTGACAATCACTACTTTGATGTAAGGCAAACACATGATACTAGGATGGAATATGTACGAAAAACAGGACGGCATGGCATGTTCACAACTGTTTGTGTAAACTAAGGAGAAACCAGTCCAGCAAATAAGAAGCAATGCAAGCTAGACACCACATGAAAGATGCAACCAATATGACTGCCAAGTTAAAAGCGTCCCATCATAAATGGAATTTCAACAAATTAGAAGCAGCGCATGCTATAAATCATATGAAAGATGCAACTAATATCGCACTGCATATACTAAAGGTGTCTCGTCATATTGATTGATGCGGGATACAAAAAAAACAATAGTTTTATGTAAGGACATGCTTAATAGACAGATGTACTATGTACTAAATACAGGAAGGCATGTCACATTAATAGATATAATGTCACATTTACAGGAGTATAAGCTAAGCAGACTAGCACATGCAGTTTAACTAGATTGGAAGAATTACAATCTAGACACCATATGCAACATGCAACCACATATCACGCTGCCAAGTTAGAGCAAGCACCTATAATGCTAGTGTAGGGGAAATGCTCTAATCAACTACAGAGCTACGTTCACTATCTTCATCTAGCATTTCTGTTTCTTGAGAATCATGTCGGGAGGCCGACGCTGCATTCTTTAAATGAGGAGTAGTCCCCTTGCCTGCCTGCCTCGTCATAAGTGATTGATGAGGGATCCACAAGAACATTAGTTTGATGTAAGAACATGGTTAATACATAGATGTACTAGTATGTACCAAAAACAGAAAGGCATGTCATATTCAAAGGTATAATGTGTAAGCTAAGCAGATGCAATTTAACCAAATTGGAAGCAATACAAGCTAGACATCTGGCTGGAGTGGTGAACATGATCATCTAGGACCTGAGAGCCTGGTGGGAGGCGGGCTGCTTCGCCACCATCGCGGCTTTTTAGTTGGCTTCCAGGTGATGCTTCTCTTTGCTGGGCTTGTCACTGGCTTGGCCAGTGCCCTGACTAGCTATTTGTCTTCTAGTCCTCACGGGATGGTGGTTCATGTAAAAAATATCTTTCCTTATCTTAATAAAGACCGACTTCGGCCTTTCGAATACAAGCTAGACACCAACATGCAACCACATATGACACCGCGAAGTTAAAGCAAGCACCTGGGATAGTGGTTCATTGCGAGCGAGGTCATCAACTACAGAGCTACGTTTACCGTCTCCATCTGCTGACACTGCACCCTTTATAGCGTTGTAACGTGTCTTGCCTACCCGTATACCAAGCTGGAGTGACTTCTCTCTTTTCTTTGTTGCTTCTCTTTCGGCAGGAGAGTTTGAAATACCCTTGCATAAAAACACAATAGTGAGAGTATGGGTGAAGTGTGTGCAGAATTAGTGCACTGTAAAAGTAGCAGATAGCAGGTGGCTTAAAAATAAATGACAGGAGACATATGATAGGTCTACAACATTGCATGGCAAACAAAATTATATTCTACTCCGTATGATTTTGTAATATATGAGCACAGGAAATGCAGGTACTCCTCGAGCACACCACCACATGTGGTCATATCTAAGATAACAGTCGACTGAAAATAAATAGGCTAGTCGATTTTTTTAATGACCGTCCGATCTATAAGGAATGGGCAGATGGCCTTCATCTACCTCCCGCCAGTCACTGTTGACGATCTTTCACGAACCACCAGCGACCACCGGCCTAGACCCGTGCCTCCGCCGCCCCGCCCTCCCATCGACCTCACACCACCGCCGTGCTTGGCAGCGCCCCTAAGCCATCCCTTTAATCCCGGTCGACCTCCAGATCGGGCGCCAGTAGCACTAGGCCGCAATCGCCCCTAAGATAAACACCAAGGCGCTGCTTCCCCGGCGTAATAGTCGTACTAGCGCCTGTTACGCCGGGGAATGCTTCCGTTAATTGGGAATCAACTGGCTAGAAATTGAAATTCAGGGGGGCGACGGACCTCTAGCTAAGGTGAAATAGTATATGAGGAGAAACCTTGTGCATCGCGAGTTACTAGGAACATCTAGTATCAAGAAGAAGCGGTCAAATAGTGTCTTCTGTGGGATGAATACTGTGCAAGCAGAGATGTAAGATTTGCACGAATAAGGGAAGAGGAGTACCTTATTCGGTTGCCGGTGTGGTCACCTCCACATGTCGCGCCGATCTTCTTGTTTTTACCGGGGAAACCGATGTTCTGGAGGGTGCAGGCTTGGATGAAGCCATGGCCAAATTGTTAATTGTGTTGCCGTGGTTGTATGTTGGCGGAGGGGAAGCAGATCCGAGGCGGCGAAGGACGGCGTAGCAGGAACAGCTCCGGTGCAGTGGAGGGTGGCGAAGTTGGAGCGGCAGCGGTGAGGCGCAGGACGGCGTGGTTGAACTGGCTTGGGTACGGACGGCTCGGCCTCGTCTTCAACTACTAGCCGTGGAGGGCGTTGCGGTGGACGATGACGTCGGGGTATCGGCTCCGGCGTGATGGGGGAGGGCGGCGGTTGATGGGTGGGATGGGGTGGCGGACGGAGGACGCCGGGGTTTCGCTGCTGGTGGAGAGGTAGTTTTGGCGCCCACGGAGTACGAATGGGGAATCTGATGGGTGGGGGGAACCATGTTTTGGTCTGGGACGCGCTTGTTTTTGGCTTTTTTGAACAGAAGATGGGACGCGCTTGTTTGAAATTTGGGGAAGTACAAACTTTGCCCCCCTCTTAAATTTCGGACCTACTGCGGGTCGGGGGTAGGATGGTAATCCCAGGTGTCCCAAATAGTGGGCGGGAGCGATTTCGGCCGCGGGGCATGTGTGCTTAGGCGGCCCTTGTGTATGAATGTTTTTCGGAGGCGGTTGTGTGGCGTCTAGATGAAGCTACAAACCTACCCCGGTTTAGACTTTTGGACGTCGGGCCGGTAAGTTTCACAGGTCGGAGTTATTAGAAAAGTAATTTCCTTGTACTACCGAACATTGGTCTCACGCGGTTTCGGGCGAGTAGAGGCTCTTTTGGCGCTTCGTTCGAAATTTTGAAACTCAAGCATTCATGTTTAGAGTACTCTTGAACTATGAGGATTGACCTAAATAGGCAACATTATATTTGACCTTGTATGTTTGAAAACCTCATTAAATTATCCGCTTCCTTTTGAATTTTGACACTTGAAAATCCTATAACTACGATTATTTTGGAATGGAGGAGCTAAATTTGAATCTATTTTGTACACGACTACATATGCTATTATGTACAAAATCAGAGCAAAGATTGGTACCCCCATAGTTTACGTATGGTTTACAAATGCCATGATATCAAATTCAAATAATTGAATGGACTTCATGTTGAATTCGATTTTTTAAACCACCTTAGGTTGAATTCAAATGTATACTAGTTCATAGGTAGCTATTTATAAATGTCCATTGTGTAACTTTCGTATGTATAATGTGCTTTACACACATAACATGAACTATGCTCACGTTTATATTCGATTGCTAAAGCGATGCATTGTCTGGAGTTCAAAATACTAACTATGTGGACCAAATGTGTCGAATAATAACATAGACATGCTCAAATTCGATAGAATCTAGATGTCTGATGGATCAATGACCGCTCCTTACGCGAATTGCAAATATCATGATCCCATCCTAATATTTGGATACAATTTATATCTTTAATCAATGTGTAGAGCAGTCTTTTACGTGTAGTTTCACTCTCCATCGGTGGTCTCTCACACATGCTCACACACTCTCTCCCGAGGTGTCTTTCTTGCACACATTCTCTAGATATAACCCTCCCTCCCTCTCGTAACCATTTACAACTGTTTTCACTAACCTTTATCACAAGCACCTTTCCTCTCGCAAACATACACATGCACAATCCTCATCGACCCTTTCTATATACATGGACCTGCCTACGTGTCTCATGTACGCACATTATCTTTACGCCTATCTCTCACGCATTATCTCACACCTCTCTTCCTAATCGATGAGTATGATTCTAGCGGAGCATTCTGTAGGATGCCCCTTAAAGTTAGGTTGGATGAATAGTAATATTAGAGATAGAGGGGTTACCTTAGTCCGAGAACCTAGGGTTACAAATCCTAGCCGGCTTTGTCAGTGGACACATAGTCCTTCAAAATTCTGCTATCTTTGTCTTGTACGACTAGTCATCCATGGGTCTTCCTAAATGTGTCATGGGCCGACCAATGTGGCGCAGGACGGAACCGAACAAAGGGCCTCACCTCGACCCAGCGGACCTCACGCGGTGACACACCCTCTGCCCCCACGTCTCATTATCTTCTCACACCCACACATACCAACACAAACACCACACACACAGAAAAATTATCCTGGTGCCTCTATTCCCTCCCCCCTTGCATATACACACTCAAGGGAATGGAATCTCTTGTCGTGATGTCATATTCGCCTCTCTCTCTAGACCACCCTCATTTCTCGTGCTAT
>NC_041381.1:438404974-438413991 GCF_002162155.2 Triticum dicoccoides
GGCCCCTCTATCCATGCCTCTCTCGAATACATAATACACACACATACCTCTCTAGGCCCCGCCAAATGCATCAACTACACATTCACACATGTTACATCACGTACCCCATTGATCTAAAAAGCCCTCTCTTCACGTTTATTTCGCATACAACATTCCTTTTGAATAAAGTGTGGCCAAAAAATTACTTTAGAGTTTCTACATATATACAACATTACAAAGTTATATGGAGGAGTACGAACGCTAATTTGCATTGCATTGTGCCCACAATGATATTTATTCCGCACTGCGAATTTGTATATTTTTATACAATATACAAAGTTAGTCATAATAAAGAGAAACGAAGAGCACCTCTCTCTCCATCGCATACACCCCCCCTGTACGCCCCTTTCACGTATGCACACAAAACTATCTCCATGTCCTCTAAAAGTAAGCCCCTAGAAAATTCACGAGTGTTTCATCTTTCTCTCGCGATATATGCAATGACGATCATTGTATTTGAAGTGAAAGCACGATACATACATTGGACTTCGTAATCCACTCATTACGGTCACCGTTTACGTTTTGTGGTTATTATACAGTCACGGGCTCACCGTACAACTTTGTATTTGCTCATGACATGACTAGTTGACCAGTTGAACGCTCCACGTGGCACCTGATCTAGTGTTGCATCACATTATCTCACTAACATCGTGCCCACCTGTCGACTTGTATCTACTCTACATCTACACTATTATAAAATACATAAAATACACTCTTATAAAAAACAGAGTTGGTGATGATGGTGTGCCTGCCATCCTACAATATAGGCCATCCGATTTATATCTGACGGATAGGAAAGAAACTATGGCAGTTTTGCAAAAAGGTACCGACACACCTCTCAACATTTGCAAATAAGGCCTTCCCTCGTTCATCCTTTTCTCTCACAAGATAAACAAGTCATACAAATGCATCTTGATGTTACGTGCAACGCACGGGCATCTTGCTAGTAAGAATGAAAACAAACGACAAAAAAATATTTTGACGGTGGTGCGAAGTCATGACTGCGGGCACAACGGACAAGGTGGCCTTGTATTGGTATGCTGAGCCGTCTATTTTAACACACAGGAGCTGGTGTGGTGATTATACACACACGCACGCATGCACACGAACTCCATCCACGCAACACTCACACAAACACATGCACCCACGCACGCACGCAACACTCACACGTCCACACGCAGCCACGCACGCACGCAACACTCACATGCACACACGCACGCATGCATGCACACACCAGTACACCACACGACCAACACACACTCTCACGCTCAAGTGCTCAACCTACACGTGCATGCGCACACATCAGGCCCTGACAGACACATACACAACCAGGTGATTCCCGCGCACAGGTTGGAGCCTTGTCACGCCTGCGTAAATTTGTGTTTATCTGACCTTTTCCCTATGCAAACTGACAGGTGGGACCCACAAGGAACATGGTCAATTTAACTAGTCAACATGGCACCACGCAGACTGTTTGGCCGGTCAACAGAGTGCAATCCGATGCTGAACTATGAGCAAGTGACCGGATAATCACCGCAAAATGTATATAGTGACCGTAATCAGCTTATTATGAAGTTCGGTGACCGTACTACGCTTTTCTCTCTGTAGGCCCTCCAAAACTACATCTCTACACGTTCTCGCATGTTACATCTAACAACTATGCAATACAACACTACTACTACACTCTAACACAATAAATCATATGTGTTTTTAGTTTTACTAGATATCATATTGTTACTTATAATTATTCAGTTTGCATACATTAAAATTGCCTTTGAAATGTATGGCCAATATCATCTACTGCGCGGGAAAAATCCCACCCTTTCCTGTTTAATCGGGTTTGTATCAATGGATCGTGTGAAACAGCAAAACTATACTACTATACAGTACAAGTGACAATTCACTGGGCCGTCATGTCGTCTACTCCTCCGTCGTAAGAGTGGAGCGCTCGCTTTCATAAATCTTCTAGTCCCTTTCGCCGACATGTGGGACATCAAGCTACCGGGTCCACGTGCCATACTGGAATACAGTGCGGAGCAGCCGGGGTGAAGCACCCCAGTCATGGCGCCGGCGTAGTAATGAGCAATGAGGCGTCAAATCACAAAGCTGCACCTTTCCTGAAGTTAAGTTGGAGGGACGAAGTAATAATGCTAAAAAAGAAGTTGGAGGGATGAAGCAACCATCATTTCACTCGTTGCTGAATTTGCTTCTCCCTCATCTTCTTCAACTTAACCACGTGTTGCTTCTGCCGTTGTTCTGCCTCATGTGGGACATGGATCAGCTTGGTCGCTTCTCCCTCACCTTCTTCAACTTAACCACGTGTTGCTTCTGCCATTGTTCTGCCTCATGTGGGACGCGGATCAGCTTGGTAAAGCACTGACACATGGGACCGCATGTTAGCAAACCGCCAGGACAACGTCCTCCGAAAATAAGAAACCTCCCCCGCCATCCGCACGGCAAAATCACCTCCTTTTTACTAATCTTTGATTCTATAATTTTTTAGATCAATATAATTGAGATTTGTATAGATAGCACACAGGAGCAAAACCAGTGGTACGGTTAAGGGCATCCACAATGTGTAGCCAAATATGAAAATAGCTTTTGGCATCGTGGGAACCATTGTGGACGGCGTTGCCAAAGCCAAAAAGATGGAACCGAAGCTCCCTGATTGATTGATTGAAGGAATAGAAAGATGCAACGTCTCTCCTCTTTCTCCCATGCTTGGACGCATGTAGGAGTAGTACAGTATAGAGCACAGAGTTTACTCCCCTGTCCCTTCTATCACAAATCACAAAGCAATGAGGCGTCAAATCACAAAGCACAGACGAAGCAACTATCATTTCACTCTTTGCTGACTCCGCTTCTCCATTGTCTTCTTCGAGAAACCATCTCAGCGCACTAGTACTCCTAGTAGTAGTAGTACTAGTAAAGGACTTCCTGGATGCAAATAAGGCGGTTGTCTCGGCTTGCAGGCGGCACTTGCGAACGACTTACCGTGGTCTCCCTCAATGGTGTTCTCCGTCGAACGCACTTCGCCAAACCACACACAAAAAAAGTCGTCGACGTCACCGCAACCGGCAAGGAATTCAAATATAGTTACTACCTCCATTTTTTTTGTACACAAGGCCAGTATATCAAAATTACAATTTGCAAAGGGCCACTAACACTAATCGAGGCAAAATTGATGGGGTTAGCAACCAAGGACATTAATATCCCCTGCATGCATGCGGAAGTGAGAAGGTTCGTTTGCATGGCGCTGCATTAATCAAGTGATGAGGAGTGAGATGGTTAGCTCTTTAGTCTTTCGAGAAAAAAAAACACATTAATTGACACGTGAAACGAGGATTTGTATCGAAGGAAAACCCCGCCTTTCTTTTTTAACACTAGTACTCCTAGTACGTACTACATCCGTCCTGGTTTATAGGTCCCTTTTATAGTGTGTGCCAAATTTTGACTAAAGATTTAACTAACAAAATGTTAATGCATGTCAAGAAAAATTATCTCATTGGATTCGTATTTGAACATAGTTTTGAAAAATATAATGTTTGGTGACATGCGTGAACATTTTCTTAGTTTAATCTATGGTCAAAATTTGGCACGAAATACAATGGGGACCAATAAACCCGGACAGAGGTAGTACGTACTTATCCTGTTTGGGTCTAGGCCTTGCATTGCCAAACTTCGCCACATATTTTTGCCAAGCTTGCCTAAAGTTTTCAAAATGAGAAGGAGGTACACTTGCGCACGGCTGTCGCGGTCGCACTGCGCCCTCAGGCCTTGTACAATGAGAGGTGCTTAGGAGAGGTGCTTAGAGAAATAAACCAGGCTTTCCTTAAGCACCGGTGCTTATTTGTACAGGGTAGATGCTTAACTAAGCGTCTCTCCTATAGAAATAGGCATCAGTGCTTTAGAAAAACCCGATTTATTTTTCTAAGCACCTCTCTAAGCACCTCCCATTGTATAAGGCCTCACACGGTCGCTCCTGCACGCCGCGGTCGCACCGCACCCTCACACTTCGCTCCTGCACGCCACAAACCCAACCAAGGGAACGCACCCTCACTGACACGTGCTGTCGCATGTGAACAAACCAAACTCAGCCATCCTATCGCTGGCACATAATTTTCGTTCATAGAGTATGTTTATCCAACCGGAGTATCCGTACGGCCCGTGCGGTGGTCTATTGGGGAAGAAGAAGAGGTGAGGAAGAAGGAAAGAAGGGTTAGGAGATGTAGGATATTCATCCAACCGCCTGAAATGGTAGACTCAGGCGACTTGCATAACAAATAGTATGTTTTTACACAGCAAAAGATCCATAATAATAAAAACAACAACATAAAGAAAAACTATCACTGCTCGTGGAAAGAGACGGCCTCGTCGTCTTTGGCTGCCGGCGTGAACCAGCCGTCGCTGCCGACGTGTGTCACCGCACCGTGGTTGTCCTCGGCCTCCAGCTACTCGTTCAAGCGGAGCGTGCGGGCGCTCTACACGGACGAGAGCACAGCCCGGTTCAAGTCGAGGACGTCCGGTTCCGCCTGATGGAGGGCC
Organism: Triticum dicoccoides; assembly: GCF_002162155.2. NCBI lineage: Eukaryota > Viridiplantae > Streptophyta > Magnoliopsida > Poales > Poaceae > Triticum > Triticum dicoccoides. The sequence continues at coordinate 438,409,559 of NC_041381.1, forward strand.
TCGATGGCAGTAGCATCCGCGCGCTCTGCGTCGAGTCGAGCCTCCGCTGCCCGGTTCAAGTCCGGGACTTCCCATTCCGCCTGCAGGAGGGCCTCGATAGCAGCGGCATCTGCGCGCTCCGCGTCGAGTCGAGCCTCCGCCACCCGGTTCAAGTCCAGGACTTCCGGTTCCGCCTGCAGGAGGGCGTCGATGAGAACGGCATCCGCGCGCTCCGCGTCAAGTCGAGCCTCTACCGCCCGGCTCAAGTCTAGGACTTCCGGTTCCGCCCGCAGGCGGGCGTCGATGAGAGCGGCATCCGCGCCCTCCGTGTCAAGTCGAGCCTCTGTCGCCCGGTTCATGTCCAGGACGTCTGGTTTCGCCTGCAGGAGGGCCTCTATGGCAGCGGCATCCGCGTGCTCCGCCTCAAGTTGAGCCTCCGCCGCCCGGTTCACATCCACGACATCCGATTCCGCCTGCAGGAGAGCCTCGATGGCAGCGGCATGCGCGCGCTCCGTGTTGAGTTGAGCCTCTGCCTCCCGGTCCTCCTTTAGTATCGCCATGTTGAACCGCTGGTCCGCCTGCACCATGGGGGACTCGGACACCGGCACGAAGTCGACGTCCATCGTGTCATACCCATCGGAGGCCTTCTGCGCCGCGACCTCCGCAGTGAACATTGGATTGGCTTCCTCCTCCTCGTAGCTTGGCTCCAGAGAACTCGGGGATTGGCCCGCTGCAAAGCGATCTTGGGAACGGAGGTATGTGGCGTCGACCGCCGCCGCGATTTCTGCACGGCGCTTCGGCGTCAGCATCGTGTAGTAAGTGATCTTGCGGCGCACCATGGCTTTCCGGTGAACTAGGGGTCGCTTGATGCGCTAGGGGATTGAAAGGTGGGGGAATGGGCTGGAGATTTGGTGTGGTTTTAGGGCAGTGGCTGGCGTAGGCTGAGCAGCGAAGGTTCTGGTGTGAATAGTGGTTCCGGTGATGACCGGTCAATCGGTTTTGACTGTACATCGCTCTTGTCGCGTTCGCGTTGCAGCCCGGCACGCTGGACCCTCCATGTCGCTCACCGAATGGAACGCGCTTCGTCTTGCGTTTTCGCTCGCTTGTGGGACCGCAATTGAGAGCAAACCGACGTCCCTCCCCCTCCCCCGCCCGCGTCATTTATTATACCACCACTCCTTCCGTTTTATGCAGAGTAAATAAAAACAGAGGGAGTATACTACGGATGAGGATCCCCTGACGTGGCCGAACCCATTGAGTAACTGACATGCGGGGCCTAGCAAGCATGGGGTCCGCCAGTAAGTGACCCAAAGGGAGGGTAAGGCAGGGATTCCTACGTCAGAGGATCCACTTCCACTATACTACTTTGACCAAATGTTAATAATATATGACATGCAACTTACACAAATGTTAGAGTAATAATATATGACATGCAACTTACACAAAGCATACAGGGTCTAATGCATTTTTTGAGGCTAACTTTGACCAAATGTTAGAGTAATAATATATGATATGCAACTTACACAAAGCATATGGTCAATTTCGTATGTGAAAGGAGTTTCCAATGATATAATTTTCACATTATACATCTCATGTACTCCCTCCGTCTAGGTGTGTAAGTCATCTTACGAAAACCAAATAATCCCACCACACGTAGGCGCGGTGCATTAACTTCTACCTCGTTTCTTGTTTCTTGACATATGAACCAATAAGAGATGAGGGTGTGCATGCTTTTAATGACCTGAGACTATCAAACATGACATGTAGTGGTTAGTTCATTGCATGCAATACTATTAATTAGCAAATAAATATTAATGTCTCTCGTTTTCCCCTCCTCCTTGGTCACGGTGTACAGCCTAAGATGACTTACTCACCTATGTGAAAGGAGTACTATTAACCTTGTCAATAGTCAAATTGGAAACCATCTCGAGTACAAATCTAGGAGTATGTACGAATCTAACAATATTGATTGGGCGTTGTTGAATGTTGATACCTTTTTTTATCATAGTAGAGATACTTTGACTACACATAAAACTTATATGTAAGGTAGAAAGGATAGGAGGGAGTATATTGTATGTTCAAAAACGAAACGAACATTGAATACCCTTTATATATGATTTGCGGATGCTATGATCACCGGTTCAAAATTTTGAATCCGCCTTAGGTATCACGTGCCCCCACTAGTTCCCTCTCGATTTCATCTCGGGGTCCGGAGATCTATTGAAAGAGGACTAGGGTGGGTACATGCGAATGATACTCGGCGGAATGTTCAAATGAGGCATGCGGGAGGATGGACTCGACTGGAGGGCGACATGATCAATGGAGAAGAGGGTTGGAGAGGAATCAGAAATAAGCAAACACCACATGGTTACACTTGAATGGCTCAAATAAACAATAAGTTGTCTCGCTTGGCCTACATAGTGAAAGGCCTAATGCGCAACACGGAGCACTGACGCTCGAATATGGCCGGGAAAATAGGGAAACCGACATGTGGGGCAGACCCGTCGGGACGACGTAGCGCAGACTAGTCCAATGGAGGAGCTGGCCCACGACCTCCTCGCCACCGACAACCGTTCATGTGGGTCTTTGGGGCCAACAACGGGGCGCAGCTCCAGCACCACCTCTGGACACGGCGGCCGCGGTGAGCGACACACTCATATTATCGATAGACACGGTCGGTTTCAGTGTGCCGAGGGTGGCGTTTGTGTTGTGGCACGACCAACAGTATGTTTGGTTTGTGCCCAAGGTTGCCCCATCAAAGCATTGGGTAGCCAAAATTTTGGTTAAGGTATTGGTTACCCATGATTTGGCCGACATTGGCAAGAAAAATGAACTAGAGTTGGCTAGAGTTCATTGGCATGCCAAAGAAATGGCAACCATCCAAACAAAGACCAATCTTTGGGTCATGACCAAAATTTTGGTAAGGTGCACTTTGGCCACAATCCAAACACACCCCAACACCCGACTCGTCGAGGATGCACGGGGTGCTGCGACGCGTCCGCGGAGTGGTGTAGCATGGCCAACTGCATCCTCTGGACCTGAGACCATGCCGGGTCGTCTTGCTTTTTCAATGACATGCGGGGATCGTATTTGAGCAAAGGGCATCTCCAACGTTGCCACGACCGCAGCTGACTACCCTGGCACACCAAAGCCCTCGTCCCTCGCGCCGTCGCGTGGTGCGTTCCCAGCCCGCGCCAGCTGCCCGCATTCATGTCGTCCGTTTGTATGTCATCGTTAAGAGGCTCGGTGCCCGAGGAATCAACTCCGGCGACTTAATGACGCACCCAGACACTTGGCCTCACCGGAATGCGCTACTTAAAGCGGCAACGCCCAGCTAACCTCCACACCACAGCGCATCATCCTCCTACCTGACACCACATCCGCCATGACCGCAAGTGCGAACGCTCTGCAGGAGAGCTTGTCTTCGGGGATGAAGCTCGAGGTAGCCGGACGCGGACGCGACCGCACAAGCGGTGGCCACGCTGGCGGCCTACGACGGGAGCACCGTCAGCCACACGTCCTACTTGCCGCCGTCCAACGTCCGGCACCGCAGAGGTCGGGGACTCCTCCGAGGATGAGTAGGGCATGGGAGGCGGCAGGGCATGGTGTGCCAACTGGCCGGTCCGTATCCCGTGTTCTACTCTTCCTCGCCGGAGACCGCACCTTCACTTCACGGGTCTTGAACCCCGCCCCCGTACATAGAGATCGCAGATGGAGGACGTCGGTCGCCGCCGTAGAATAGGTTTAGGGTCGGGTTTGTTTACTTTTTCTGTCTTATACAAGTTCGAAATGTAATGAAAATCTGCCTTGTTTGCATTAATCTTGGCCGGTGTATATGAACTTTCACAATAATATACATACTGTAGGAGTACTAGTGCACGGAAGATCAAGATCTTGTGGGAGAAAAGGATGAACGAGGGAAAGCCTTATCTGCAAATGTGGAGAGGAGTGCGGGTAAATTGTCATAGTTTCCTTCCTATCGTTAGATATAGATCGGACGGCCTATATTGCAGGATGACAGGCACACCATCATCACCAACTCTGCTTTTTATTGAACCGAGACAAATCTAAAAAAACCAACTAAGCCAACGTCCCAGCATATCGCGCGGGAAAAGACCCGGCCGCGCCGTTTTATTAGTCGGGATTACCGGATTACTAGTAGTAGTATCGATGGATCGCGTGAAGCAACATTTTTTTTGAGGGGGCGAAGCACCTAGTTTAAAAGGAAAAAAGGCGGTACACTCACAGCACTCCTGTCGCGGTCGCATTGCACCCCACACACGTTCGGTCCTGCACACGGCTCACGCAAACGGAACACGCTTCGGCTTGCCTCTTCACTGACACGTGGGACTGCACTTGGAGAAACCGACCATGCGCCAAACTCCCCCCGCCCACCGCGCGAAAATCCTCCCCCCACACAAAAATTCCCCCCAAATTCGATTCAGCCGCCCTTC
>NC_041381.1:438414392-438423990 GCF_002162155.2 Triticum dicoccoides
ACTCCATTCGCTCCGCCAAAGCCGCCCTCCCCGCCGCGCCGATACGTCGGCGCCACGGTTCGTCGAGGGGACGCACAGCGATCCTCTCGCTCCCACAGTACGCTCTCGTAGGCTGCCGTCCTCTAGCCGTGTCGCCACCTCTAGCTATGTTCTTGTGGAGGCACACGGCGGTCAGCGCCGCCACCGCTGGTGACGTTCGTGTGGAGACGCACGGCGGTCAGCTTCTCCCACGGTACGCGCATTCTAGACTGAGGCCCCGTTCATGTCGGTGTAGCGCTGAATGTTAGCTGATAGACATTGTTAATCTCACTGTTTGCCGAAGTAGTTTACTGTCAATATGCTCTACTTAAGAAGCTTCCTTACCCTGTTCTGCACTCAATCTGCTTAGCTGAGATGGCATGCCAAGGCCGATTAGTTGCTAAAATATCCTGCCATATATTTATTGTGACGTAGATTGCCATGGTCTAGTAGCCAATCTGTTAGGTGAAATAGCTCTACACCATTTTATACTCGATCTTTGTTGCTGCGATGGCCTTCGATAGTTCGATGGCTATGTGCTCGGGCTCATTGACTGCTGAAACAGCCTGCCATAATTTAGCACTCAAATTTGTTTGCTGAATTAGCTTTACATATATTTCGTTACTTAGATCTGCTCGTCCAAATATCTTGCCATAGCTTTAGACATTGACCTAGGTATTTTTTCTGGACTTCATAAAAAAGCATATATGTTTTTCCTGTAATATCTAGTAGAAGAACTAATTTGTATGTCTAACAGATGGACATGACTTGGATAACTTCTGCTCAAAGATTCTCCGCTGCATATGTCGAGGGGGTTGAAAACTTCATGAACTTTATCAGAGCTGAGTACGGTGGTCCGAAACCAGATGTGCTCTGCCCGTGTAGCAGTTGTATGAATTAAGTTACAAGACCCCAGTCAACTATGCAAAATCATCTACACTTGTATGGAATGTCGATCACATATACTAGGTGGGTTCATCATGGTGAAGCTATGAACGTCAGTGTTATTGACTACGTGGAAGCAGCAGATCACCATCTTGATCTGCCTAATGCTTAGGTGGAAGAGGAGGAGGAGGTGGTGGTGGCGGAGCCAGTGAGTTTGACCAACATTGAAACAATGCTACGAAATGCTCGTGCATTCCGTGAACTTTCACCTGCAGAAGAAAAACAGTGGGCCTGCATGTTGGAACAATGCAACGTTGCTGTCACCCCAGGAAATAAGTTGTCAGTATTCTCAGCTATGATCACCTTTCTTTAGGTGAAGACATCTGAGCGGATGACTAACAAATCATTCGATGCGATGTTGGCTGCTTTCCGCAAATCTTTCCCAGATGCGTCTGAGCTGCCACACACCTACAGTAAAATGAAGAATTTCCTTCGTGCAGTTGGAATTGGATATGATATGATCCATGTTTGTAAGAATAATTGTGTTCTGTTCCGGAAGGATTATGCCAACTTAAGTGAATGCCCGAAATGCAAATCATCAAGATGGAAAGATGGCGATGCTGTGAAGATCATAATGTTCTGAGACATTTTCCAATTACACCAAGATTGCAGAGGTTGTTTCATGATGCTGAAACAAGAGAGGATGTACTGTGGCATTCTAGGAACCAGCAGTACAGAGATCGGAATGTAATGAGCCACCCATCTCATGGTAGTGAGTGGAAAAGCTTCAATGATAAACACAAAGAGTTTGCTGCTGACCCGAGAAACATTAGACTTGGCTTAGCTTCAGATGGATTTAACCCATTTGGCCACCAGAGCGCCACATATAGCATGTGGCCAGTGCTTGTTATCCCTTACAACATGCCTCCAAATGTCTGCACCAAAGAATCAAACTACATGATGGCCTTGCTCATCCCAGGTCCAAAAAGTCCTGGAAAGGATTTTGATTTGTTCATGGAGCCTCTTGTGGAGGAACTTCAACAGCTATGGAAGGGTGTTCTCACTCGAGACCTATATAGCAGCCCACCAGCTGATTTCTTTCTACGTGCTGTTGTAATTTGGTGCATCCATGATTATCCGGCTTTGGGCACTATGTCAGGGCGAACGACACATGGTTACAATGCATGTGTTCGCTGTGACAGGAATCCGCTGTCATACGCAATACTTAGCAAGATCTGTTACATTGGACACCGCCGTTTCCTTGCCAAGGACAAGCCGCATCCTAAAAAATACCAAAGACATGTGTTCAATGCAAAGCATGAAAACCGTGATGCGCCAAATAGGCTCACCGCCGGTGAGTTGCAAGTGGAATTAGAGAAGGTCAGGCATATTACACCAGGAAACCATCCTGGTAATGGTAGCGGGAAAAGGAAGCATGGCACGGTAGAAGAGAGATTATTGTTTACCCGCAGGTCCACTTTGTGGGACTTGGAGTATTGGAAAGATTTGGATCTGCGGCATAATCTTGATTTGATGCACATCGAGAAAAATATATATGACAGCATTATCGTCACACTTCTTAACATCGAAGGCAAGACGAAAGATACCTTAAAATCTAGGATTGATTTGACACACCTGGGTATCAGAAAGGATTTGCAGGTGCAAGATGAAGGTAAACCACGGGATATGGCACCAGCTGTGTACGTCTTGGACAAGGTAAAAAGAAAAGTATTCTGCGAGGTCCTGTCACGTGTGAGATTCCCACATGGATTTGCTTCCAACCCTGAAAGGAGAGTCGGTGCAGATGGAAACAAGGTACAAGGGTTGAAAACTCATGACTGCCATGTCCTACTTCAAAGGGTTTTACCTGTTATCCTTAGAGGATTGGGCCGCCCTGACTTATACAGAGCAGTTGCAGAGTTGGGACAATTCTTCAGGGAACTCTGCAGTAGAAATATCAGGATAGATGCTTTGGAGCGTCTTAGAGACAAGATACCAACTATCCTATGCGACCTTGATGTGATGGTGCATTTGGCTGTTCATCTACCTGATGAGGCACTACTTAGAGGTCCAGTATAGTATGGCTGGATGTACCCTATTGAAAGGCAGCTAGGCACTTTCAAGGGCTATGTTAGGAACAGAGCTAGACCCGAGGGTTCCATTGCAGAGGCCTACATTGCTATAGAAGCGTTGACATTCTGCTCAAAATACATTGAAACAGCTGATCAGCTTAGCAAAGAGGTGGGTGAAGACAATCCCGGGCTCAATGTTTTCGATTATTCTGTTCGAGTTACAGGGAAGAGTCGACAAGAGGACAAACCTAAAGATTTGGACAAAATGGTTTGGTATGTGTTGAATAACTGTCTGAGATACTACCTTATATCAAGTAAGTGCAGTAGTGCAGCTTATACATCGTAATCTACTAAACTTGCAGCACATTCTTATATAATTAGATGTTTGACGTGATCACTATGTTGTGCAGCATGTACAAAGAGGAGTTACTGCCGCAAAATCCAAGAAACATTGACAAACTGGTTATGGCAGGATTTGCGAAATGGTTCAAGAACCATGTAAGCTTTTGAAGTGCATTGTCAGTTTTTTTAATATATTGAGTACATAAGATCATCAGCTTGTCTATTTTCTAACCATAGGTTAAGAAGATACGGGAGGATGGGCAGGCAGTTGATGATGCCCTTTACTCACTAGCAATGGGTCCTGATACTCGGGTAAGACATTATGAATCTTGCGTTGTTGGAGATGTGCGCTACAACACCCTTGCACGAGACGAAGGCGGGAAGACACAAAACAGTGCCATCATGAGCATGGATACGTATGACAAAGAGACAACTGAAATGTATGCTAACATAACAGACATTGTTCAGTTGCAGTATATCTCCAGTTTCGAGGATCATTGGTGTGTGGTTCTGTTGTGCTGTTATTGGTATAACCTGTTTTCCAGGATCGCAAAACCTAGAGCTGATGATTATTTCAAATCTACCAATGTCAAGGCGGTGTACCAGACCAACGAGCCTTTTATTTTGGCAAATCAAGCAACATAGATATTTTTCTTGGAAGACACATTTGCACGTAGCGATGACTGGGGAGTATTGCAAAGGTTTGAGCAGAGGAATTCGTTTAATGAAGTTGCACAACAAGATGATGCTTACACTGCTCCTGATGTACAAGATAACACAGATGTTCCTAATATCTTTGAGAACCATCACGTCAATGACGCCGGCGAAAAGATTGCCTGTCGTGTTGTGGACATACAAGAGTTGATCAAGAAGAAGCCAACGTTCGAGGACGTTGAGGACAAAGAAGAAGATGACACTGTGGGGAATTACGATTCAGACTGATACACATGGCGAAGATGTTGACGCTGCTGCTGCGGATGATGATTACATTGCTTTTGTCGTATTTGCCTGTCAGAAGACGTTTTTTTATCTACTATGTGAAATTATGTTTGCTATGACAACTGAAACCTGATGAACATGTTGTTTAGTATTTTGCTATGAGAACATCACTTGTAATGTATGCTGATTTGTGTTTGGTGATTGTATGACAACTAAAACATGATGACATTGTTGTTTAGTTGTACTCATATTTGGCTGTGAAACTTGAATTTGATGACATAGTTTGCTGTTGGACTGCAATTTGCTCGATGTCTTCGAATGAGAACAAAGCTGACCCGACAGGGCCTCTGCTATCTATTTATTTATATGAGCAAAAGGGGATACCCCCTGATTTCCGTTAATAGAAATCATTAGATGTTCACAACACTACGCCCAGCCTGCTACATAGGTTTCATTCATTACTAGTTTCAGCAAAGTGCTCATGTCGTAGCCACTGAATACATCACGAGTGCTACATACACTGCAAATAAAGAGACAATCATCCTACAGAGCACATTGATTTTGCCCATTATCTTCACAAGCTCTTTCATCTCCTCATTGCTGTCAAGGCCGTTCAGCAGCTGTTGCTTGGCCATGATCAGAGGAACTGCGTCTTTAACCTTTTGCTCCGCATCTTCCTCTTCTGTCGTTCCTTCAGTTACTTGTCCAACACCCCAACCTGCTGGTATTGGGATTCCTCGGCTAACCAAATAATCAGCATAGTTGAATTCCCCCACATCAGCAACTTCCCAGAAATACAAATCACACGAATCTTCCCTTTTCTGCACGAATCAAATTGGAAGATCATCAACCAAACTATTAAAAAAATCAGCAACTGAAAGCAGCAGAACAACACTTAAACATATTATTACCCCATGATTCGGGCATCTGTAGAAGACTCGGCCAGGGTTGTGGATTGTGGTTGAGACGCGACGGATGACTCCGTGTGATTTGTAGCAGTGGCACCACACCAATGGCAGCGGGTTGCGATGAGCAATCGGCTGCGGTGCGCGTGTCGGCGGGGGTGTGATGAGACCCACAGGCGATGGTATGGGTGGCGACTTGGCGCATATCTGGTTGTTGCCTGCTGAAGAGCAGGTGGACGAGCAGCCAGCGGACATGGTTGCTGCGGCCAGAGCTTCTGATGCTAGGCAGAGTAAGTAGAGAAGAGGAGAAGCGAATGTTGGATATGTCAGTTTCATTACTTGCAGAGTAGCATAGCACCATATATAGTCATAGTCTAGGTTTGGATTCGAACCAGCTACAGGAGCACGTCTTTCTTTTTTCTAAAACTCGGCAACATTTCTTTACTGGTACACTAGCTTGTTCTGTACGGCTTCCCAAGTCTTTGATTTTCTTTCCCTTTTTTGCGAGGAAGGAAGGAGGACAAAATTGAGAGTTCCTCGGACTCGAACCCAAGACCTCTCGGTCGAAAACCAAGGGTGCTAGTCACTTATGTGGCGAACATTCCCTGTGAGGAGGACGGCAGACGAACGCATTTTCCTCACAGTTTTCTTCCTATATATAAAAAAGTATGCTACTTGGTGTCCACTTAGTCAAAAAACGATTGTGCCAACCTTGACCGTTCGATTGACATTCAACGTCTGTCGCGTTTCTTCAGTCTCTTCTTCCTCGAGCCACCAAAGCCAAACCAGCGCCGGCGGGACCTCCTGCTCCCGCCTCCCACGGCTGGCTGTGATCTTCCCTCGCTCCTATTCGTTCCCGTTCGAGGCCTCACCATCGTCCTCCGCGCTCGCCGCGGCGCCGCCCTCCAGTGTTGTCAACATGGTCCACAATCGAGAGGAATAAGGAGATGACTATACATGGTGAGGATGACAGTAGGGACCAAGCAGCGCGCACAGTAATTTTGTTTTTTTAGGACGGAGAAGGGTATCAACTGGGTTGTGCAGGACCCGTGGCCCGTCTAGCCCAGGCTTTTATTTCATATGTTTAGCACATGACCAGCCCAGTTTGTTTTTTTCCTGTCTGAAAAATGGCTAGCCAGCTATTTTGTTTTTTGCAGAATAACCAACATAGGCCTACTTGCTTTTCTATGCCCTGCTGGGCCGGAAATCTTTCAAGACGAGGAGGGATGCATTTTGCCCAGAAAATGGGCTATAAGTAATAAGAAATGGGCTATAAGTAATAAGAAATGGGCTATAAGTAATAATAAATGGGCTATAAGTAATAATAAATGGGCTGTAAAATGAAAAAAATACAGCAAACAAGCAATTAGTTCCCAAATACTGTTTTCTTTTGGATTTTGATATTTTAAATTTCATTGTTTTTTTGCGGGTAAAATTTCATTGAATTTAAATTAAGGTATATTTAGATTTAAAATTAATTTGAATCCGGCTAGAAATTTCGGGCTGTATGCTGTTTGGGACAGATTTGGAGGCTGACTTGTGGGTCTACTAGGTTGACGTGTACTTTGGCTTTGTCAACTTAGTCCACAAATGATTCTAGCAGCAGTGACCGTTGGATGTTAATCCAACGGCCGTGCTGCTTCTTCAATATCTGATCTTCTTGCTCCAGCCGACCAAACCAGCTCCAGTGGGACTGCCTGCTCCCGCCTCTCATGGTCGGCTGTGCTGCCGCACAGGCCGCACCGCCCCACCCTACTTCATTGTTGTCCAGGCCATTCCTCTACTCACCCACACCTCCTGTTATTTTCCGGCGACGACAGCCGGACCAATAAACCATCGTACTCCCCACCGCGTGGGCAACCATTGCTGAGTCTTCCCCGGCTCCGTGTCGTTCCCTTCCTAGGCCTCGCCGTCGTCCACCGCCATGGTGCTCTCGGCGCGGCCTGGTCAACGTGGTCAACGAACGACATCCATCGGCCGTGGACTGTACGCGCAAAATAATGATTCCTCCACCTGACAGCTGGGACCCACCGGAAGGGCCTTTGTATTTCGCGAAAAAAACGTTCCCCCCGCTGACATGTCAGACCCACCAGCTATATCTTCGCACGCAAGGAAGTGCCTCCTTATTACGCACAAAAAAATGAATACCCACCCTGCTAGATGGGACCCACCATAGTGGGAGGATGACTTGTGGGCCAACTAAGTTGACGGGGACGGAGGGCTTTGTCAACTTAGTCAATATGAATGATTCTAGCTCCAGTGACCATACGATGTCCATCAAATGGCCATAGTGCTTCTTCAACCTCTGGTCTTCTTGCTCCAGCCGCCCAAAGCAGCGCCGGTCGTGCCGCGTGCTCCTGCCTCTCATGGCTGACTATGATGCCGCGGAGGCCTCACCGCCCCCTACTACTCCCACCGCTGGTCCAGGGTATCCCTCTACTCACCCACACCCCCTGTTATTCTGCGGCGACGGCAGCCTCACGCCGCAGCCGAACCAGTGAACCCTCGTACTCCTCTCCGCACGGGCTACCACTGCTGCGTCTTCCCCGGCTCCGTGTCGTCCCCTTCCTAGGCCTCGCCGTCGTCCAGACCACCGCCCTGGTGCTCTCGGCACGGCGTGGTCAACGTGGTCAATGACCAACTTCCATCGGAACAGTACTGTACATGGAGATGCTGACAGCTGGGTCTAGGCGGCCGCAAGGAAGTGCCTCCTTATTACGCGCAAAATAATTATTCCTCCACCTGACAGTGGGGACCCACTGGATAGGCCACCTTATTTCGCGAAAAAAACGTTTCCCCCCTGACTGCTGGGACCCACTGGACGGGCCAGCGTATTTTGTGAAAAAAACGTTCCCCGCACTGTCAGCTTGGACCCATCGGAAGTGCCTCCTTATTACGCACAAAAAAATGAATACTCCCCTTGCTAGCTGGGACCCACCATGGTGGGAGGCTGACTTGTGGGCCTACTAAGTTGACTGGGATGGGGGCCTTTGTCAACTTTAGTCAATATGAACGATTCTAGCTCCAGTGACCGTACGATGTCCATCCAACGACTGTAGTGCTTCTTCAACCTCTGGTCTTCTTGCTCCAGCCGCCCAAAGCAGCGTCGGTCGTACCGCATGCTCCTGCCTCCCGTGGCCGGCTGTGCTGCCGCGGTGGCCTCACTGCCCCCTACTATTCCCACTGCTGGCCAGGCCCTGCGGCGACGGCAGCCTCACACCGCAGCCGAACTAGTGAACCCTCGTACTCCTCTCCGCGCGGGCTTCCACTGCCGCATCTTCCCCGGCTCCCCGTCGTCCCCTTCCTAGGCCTCACCGTCGTCCATCGCCCTGGTGCTCTCGGCGCAGCGTGGTCAACATTGTTAAGGAAAGACTTCCATCGGACGTGGACTGTACGTGGAGAGGCTGACAGCTGGGTCCACGGCTGCAGCAAGGAAGTGCCTCCTTATTATGCGGAAAATAATGATTCCTCCACCTGATAGCTGGGACCCACCGGACGGGCCACTGTATTTCACGAAAAAAATGTTTCCCCCTGACTGCTGGGACCCACCAGCTACATCTTCGCATGCAAGGAATTGCGTCCGGGCAAGAAAAAACAAAACGATTCACCCCCCCTGACCGCTAGGACCCACCAGTGACACCTTCGCACGCAAGGAAGTGCGTCCGGGCAAAAAAAATGATTCGCCCCCTGACTGCTGGGACCCACCAGCTACATCTTTGCATGCAAGGAAGTGCGTCCGGGCAAAAAAAAACAAAACGATTCGCCCCCCTGACTGCTGGGACCCACCAGCTACATCTTCGCACGCAAGGAAGTGCCTGACAATTGGGACCCACCTAGTCAAAGCATACGTAGCGTTGTCATTCTGGTCGCGAACGTGTACGTACATACTGGTCGATGCAGAGGCGTGCACGTGTCATAGATGTAGAGGCGCGCACGTGTCGTAGTAGAGGCGCGCACGTAGCATGTACACGTACGTACAGCGGCGAGGGTGCAAGAAAGAAAATACGGCCACGCACGTACATACGGGCAGGGTCTCTAACGCATATCGTGCAAACGTACATGGCTGGGTCGGAACGGAGAAACAGCATTGTCGTTGTCTTCATGGGGAGCCAACCGGCTGGGTCGGAACGGAATGCGTGGTCCTGTTCATCGGGAGGGCTTGGACGGAACAGGCGATGGAAACGAGGCCTAGCGTACCGCACAACGGAGGAAACGACCTTGTGTTCGACCGGCCACGTTCGAAACGGGGTCCTGTTGATCGGGAGGGGCCTGGCGTACCGCAAAACGGAGGAAACGGACCTCCTACGGTCGAAACGGGGGTCCTGTTGATCGGGAGGGGTGTGGCGTACCGCAAAATGGAGGAAACGGACCTCCTACGATCGAAACGGGGATCCTGTTGATCGGGATGGGTGTGGCGTACCGCAAAACGGACGAAAC
>NC_041381.1:438424000-438425289 GCF_002162155.2 Triticum dicoccoides
GCAGCATCGATCGGCTTCAGTTAGCAGCAGTAGCGAAGGAATTGCTCCATCGGGTTCAGTTAACAACCATCGATCGATCGCTCGGGTTCAGTAACGCGTAGCCTGCAGTGCAATCGCTCGGGTTCAGTTAGATCCCAACACCTCGCTCAGGTTCAGTTAGAGCCAACGCCTCGCACACACGCACGTACGTAGGAGAGAAACGCGCATCGCTCTCCCACCGTAACCGGCAACTCCCCGAAATTTTCCTCCCCCTCGCTTCTACCACGGTTTTTTCCGTCATGGATGGCCCAAAGAATGTCATGTAGCTGCGTCTCTGGCCCGCCTAGGACGAAAAGCCCATTTTCTATCATGGTTTTTTGTCATAGAAGTAGGAGCCCACCACATCTATGATGATACCGGGTTTTGTCACAATTATCGTCATAGAAGTGTCATATGTATGACAGAAAAAAAATTCGTTCGGCCCAAAATGTCACGGATGTGTCTTTTTTTTGTAGTGTATAAAGGTATACTACAGGTATCTCTGAAAGTGTCATTTGGGTTGACACGGATCGAGACTGGGATTTGTCACTCCGTATGACGGAGAGGTATCTTTGGGCCACTCGGTAATGCATCATCATAATGAGCTCAATGTCACCAAGTGGTTGGTCACGGGATCATGCATTACGGTACGAGTAAAGTGACTTTCCGGCAACGAGATTGAACAAGGTATTGGGATACCGACGATCGAATCTCGGGCAAGTAACGTACCGATTGATAAAGGGAATTGTATACGGGATTGCTTGAATCCTTGACATCGTGGTTCATCCGATGAGATCATCATGGAACATGTGGGAGCCAACATGGGAATCCAGATCCCGCTGTTGGTTATTGGCCGGAGAGCTATCTCGGTCATGTCTGCATGATTCCCGAACCCGTAGGGTCTACACACTTAAGGTTTGGTGACGCTAGGGTTATTAGGAAGACTTGTAAGTTATTACCGAATGTTGTTCGGAGTCCCGGATGAGATCTCGGACGTCATGAGGAGTTCTGGAATGGTCCGGAGGTGAAGATTTATATATGGGAAGTTGTCATAGGGTCACCGTTAAAGTTCGGGGGCTTATCGGTATTGTACCAGGGCCACCGGAGGGGTTCCGGGGGTCCACCGGGAGGGGCCACCTCTCTCGAAGGGCCTCATGGGCCATAGTGGGCAAGGAACCAGCCCCTGGAGGGCTGGGCGCATCCCCCGCTTGGGCCCATGTGCCTAGGGTTGGGGGGAACCCTAGAGGGGGCGCCCCCTCCCCTTGGCCGCC
>NC_041381.1:438425532-438437005 GCF_002162155.2 Triticum dicoccoides
TCCCCTATAAATAGAGGGGCGAGGGGAGGGCTGCATACAACATCAAAGGCGCAGCCCTTCCCCTCCCCAACACCTCTCCTCCTCCGTTAAGAGCTTGGCGAAGCCCTGCCGGAGTACTGCCTCTCCACCACCACCACGCCGTCGTGCTTCTGCTGGAGCTCTCTTCCTCAACCTCTCCCTCCTCCTTGCTGGATCAAGGTGTGGGAGACGTCTCCGCTCCGTATGTGTGTTGAACGCGGAGGTGCCGTCCGTTCGGCACTAGGATCTTCGGTGATTTGGATCACGACGAGTACGACTCCATCAACCCCGTTCTCTTGAACGCTTCTGCTCGCGATCTACAAGGGTATGTAGATGCACTCCTATCTCTCTCCATGCTATATGACTCCATAGATTGATCTTGGTGATGCGTAGAATTTTTTTATTTTCTGCAACGTTCCCCAACAGTGGCATCATGAGCTAGGTCTATGCGTAGTTTCTATGCACGAGTAGAACACAATTTTGTTGTGCGCGTAGATGTTGTCAATTTACTTGCCACTACTAGTTTTATCTTGTTTCGGCGGCATCGTGGGATGAAGCGGCCCGGACCGACCTTACACGTACGCTTACGTGAGACAGGTTCCACCGACTGACATGCACTAGTTGCATAAGGTGGCTAGCAGGTGTCTGTCTCTCCCACCTTAGTCGGATCGGATTCGATGAAAAGGGTCCTTATGAAGGGTAAATAGAAATTGGCATATCATGTTGTGGTTTTGACGTAGGTAAGAAACGTTCTTGCTAGAACCCTATTGCAGCCACGTAAAAACATGCAACAACAATTAGAGGACGTCTAACTTGTTTTTGCAGCATATGCCTTGTGATGTGATATGGCCAAAAGGATGTGATGAATGATATATATGTGATGTATGAGATTGATCATGTTCTTGTAATAGGAATCACGACTTGCATGTCGATGAGTATGACAACCGGCAGGAGCCATAGGAGTTGTCCTAATTATTGTATGACCTGCGTGTCATTGAATAACGCCATGTAATTACTTTACTTTATTGCTAAACTGTTAGCCATAGTAGTAGAAGTAATCGTTGGCGTGACAACTTCATGAAGACACGATGATGGAGATCATGGTGTCAGGCCGGTGACGATGATGATCATGGTGCCCCGAAGATGGAGATCAAAAGGAGCAAAATGATATTGGCCATATCATGTCACTATTTGATTGCATGTGATGTTTATCATGTTTTTGCATCTTATTTGCTTAGAATGACGGTAGTAAATAAGATGATTCCTCATAATAATTTCAAGAAAGTGTTCCCCCTAACTGTGCACCATTGCGAAAGTTCGTTGTTTCGAAGCACCACGTGATGATCGGGTGTGATAGATTCTAACGTTCACATACAACGGGTGTAAGACAGATTTACACATGCAAAAATACTTAGGTTGACTTGACGAGCCTAGCATGTATAGACATGGCCTCGGAACACAAGAGACCGAAAGGTCGAACATGAGTCGTATAGAAGATACGATCAACATGAAGATGTTCACCGATGATGACTAGTCAGTCTCACGTGATGATCGGACACGGCCTAGTTGACTCGGATAATGGATCACTTAGATGACTAGAGGGATGTCTATCTGAGTGGGAGTTCATTAAATAATTTGATTAGATGAACTTAATTATCATGAACTTAGTCTAAAAACTTTTGCAATATGTCTTGTAGATCAAATGTCCCACGCTAATGTTGCCCTCAACTTTAATGCGTTCCTGGAGAAAACCAAGCTGAAAGATGATGGCAGCAACTATACGGACTAGGTCCGAACTTGAGGATCATCCTCATAGCTGCCAAAAGAGCATATGTCCTAGATGCACCGCTAGGTGAAGCACCCGTTTTCCCAGCAACTCAAGACGTTATGAACACCTGGCGGTCGCGTAGTGATGATTACTCCCTGGTTCAGTGCAACATGCTTTACAGCTTAGAACCGGGGCTCCAAAAGCGTTTTGAGCAGCACGGAGCATATGAGATGTTCCAAGAGCTGAAAATGGTTTTCCAATCTCATGCCCGGGTCGAGAGATATGAAGTCTCCGACAAGTTCTACAGTTGTAAGATGGAGGAGAATAGTTCTGTCAGCGAGCACATACTCAAAATGTCTGGGTTGCACAACAGCTTGTCTCAGCTGGGAGTTAACCTCCCGGATGACGCGGTCATTGACAGAATCCTTCAGTCGCTCCCACCTAGCTACAAGAGCTTTGTGATGAACTACAATATGCTGAGGTATTTTCAATGCTGAAATCAACAGAGGTGGAGATCAAAAAGGAACATCAAGTGTTGATGGTCAATAAAACCACTAGTTTCAAGAAAGGAAAGGGTAAGAAGAACTTCAAGAAGGACGGCAAGGGAGTTGCCGCGCCCGGTAAGCCAGTTGCCGGGAAGAAGCCAAAGCATGGACCCAAACCTGAGACTGAGTGCTTTTATTGCAAGGGAAGCGGACACTGGAAGCGGAACTGCCCCAAGTACTTAGCAGACAAGAAGGCCGGCAACACCAAAGGTATATGTGATATACATGTAATTGATGTGTACCTTACCAGTACTCATAGTAGCTCCTGGGTATTTGATACCGGTGCGGTTGCTCATATTTGTAACTCAAAACAGGAGCTGCGGAATAAGCGGAGACTGGCGAAGGACGAGGTGACGATGCGCGTCGGGAATGGTTCCAAGGTCGATGTGATCGCCGTTGGCACACTACCTCTATATTTACCTACGGGATTAGTTTTAAACCTCAATAATTGTTATTTAGTGCCAGCTTTGAGCATGAACATTGTATCTGGATCTCGTTTAATACGAGATGGCTGCTCATTTAAATCCGAGAATAATGGTTGTTCTATTTATATGAGAGATATGTTTTATGGTCATGCCCCGCTAGTCAATGGTTTATTCTTAATGTATCTCGAACGTGATGTTAAACACATTGATAGTGTGAATACCAAAAGATGTAAGGTTGATAACGATAGTCCCACATACTTGTGGCACTGCCGCTGAGGGAGTCCTGGATTAGGGGGTGTCCGGATAGCCGAACTATCACCTTTCGCCGGACTCCTGGACTATGAAGATACAAGATTGAAGACTTCGTCCCGTGTCCGGATGGGACTTTCCTTGGCGTGGAAGGCAAGCTTGGCGATACGGATATGTGGATCTCCTACCATTGTAACCGACTCTGTGTAACCCTAACCCTCTTTGGTGCCTATATAAACCAAAGGGTTTTAGTCCGTAGGACGAACAACAATCATACCATAGGCTAGCTTCTAGGGTTTAGCCTCTCTGATCTGGTGGTAGATATACTCTTGTACTACCCATATCATCAATATTAATCAAGCAGGAGTAGGGTTTTACCTCCATCGAGAGGGCCCGAACCTGGGTAAAAACATCATGTCCCTTGTCTCCTGTTACCATCCGCCTAGACGCACAGTTCAGGACCCCCTACCCGAGATCCACCGGTTTTGACACCGACATTGGTGCTTTCATTGAGAGTTCCTCTGTGTCGTCGCCGTCAGGAAGGATGCCTCATCCCGTTTTTAAAGACGGCACTGTTGCTAAAAGAGCTTTGGCAATCGGCCAAACTCTCCGGCTAGGCGGTTTCCTCATGACCACCAGTTCGGTCGCCGCGCCGATGATGACTTCTCGGGTCATCGAAGGCAATCTTCACGTTAACTCGGAACTTGCCGAGCAGTTAGATCCGATGGAGCTCTCTTCCTTAAACGAGCTCTTGGATCGCATCGCCGCCCTGGGAGTCGCTACAGACTACGATCAGATTGGGCCTAAACCCGATCTGAGAGAGATCAACTCTCCCCAGGTTACCCACCATGTTGTTGTGGTTGAGGAACAATACGACGACCCTTCTTCTATTTTAAGGACTAGCTATGTCCGGATTCCCGATCCCTCCATGCCGGATTCCCGCGGAGGGGAGGACGTCACTCAAGCCCTGAACCTAAAGTCAGGCAGCAGGCTAGATTCATTGGACAACATCCAAGAACCCAAGCTTCCAAGTTCGGAAACTTCTTGGCCCCTGAGTCTTAGATTGGACGGGGTTCCAGATTTAATTCCACCCGCCCACCCAAACATAAGCGATCTATCCCAAATCCGGCAAGAGCCCGCAGAAACAGTACACCATTACTGGGCCAGATTCCTCCTGGTTATGAATAGGATAAAGGACTGCCATGAGGAGGACGTGATTTCATTCTTCCGCAATAATTTCACGGACAAGGGAATCCTCAACGCCGTAAGCCGTCGTGAAATTTCACGCTTCATTGACTTGGCGTCCATAGTACGAAAGTACTGTGCGATGGAAAGCGCCTGGAAAACCGAAATCAAATTTTGGGACAATCCGGCCCTGAATACAGCCCCAGTCCGAAATAAAAGGGTGCATTATTGCCAGGCACCCGGGTTAAACACCAAAAAGCAAAAACCCTCTATAGGGCATGGAACCGTACTGGAAGGATGGCTCAATGGACCCTACAAAATTCATAGTACAGAGGGCGCCACTCCAACTCATAGCCTTAGAGCATGTTGGATACTACGGCAGGTGGCCAAAAGTGGCGAAGAGATTCTAACTCCAGAGCACCAGCCCAAGGATACTAGTACGGTATTAACAGTCTTTGAGACTTTCGCATCAAATAATATACGGAAATGAACACTCCGCAGCCTTGCCGAAGTCTACCAAGTAGCAACAATAAACCCATGGAGTGACACGGCTATTACCTTTAATGCCAATGACGAACCTAAATTCCGAACAGCCCGAGCACCAGCCGCATTGGTCCTCAGTCCAAAAGTGGGCGGCTTTCGCCTTACCAAGGTACTCATGGACGGTGGCAGTGGATTGAACCTCATTTACGAGGAAACCCTCCGAAAAATGGAAATAGACTGGAGCCACATTGAGCGAAGCAGCACAACCTTTAGAGGAATAATCCCCAGTCGGGAAGCATGTTGTACAGGAAAAATCACACTGGATGTGGTGTTCGGCATGCCGGATAATTACAGGTCCGAGGAGGTCATGTTACAAGTGGCCCCGTTCAGCAGCGGATATCACGCTCTATTAGGGAGAGAGGCATACACAATTTTTCAAGCTATACCCCATTACGGGTACATGAAGCTCAAAATGCCCAGGCCCAACAGAATCATCACTCTTGCTAGTGACCCGGACATAGCACTCCGCGCCGAAAATAAGACAGCCGCACTGGCCCTTGAGGCGCTATCCGAAGCCCTAGCGGCCGAGGAACTTACTACGCTGTGCTCCATGGTGAATAGGGATGACGTGATACTCGATAAGAGATCCAAGTCCACCTCCTTTAAACCAGCGGATGAAATAGTCAAATTCCAAGTCCATCCAACGGACCCCACAAAAATGGCCTCCATCGGGGCACAATTAAACCCTGATGTAGACGCCACACTACGAGAATTCCTACGCGAAAATTGGGACATCTTCGCCTGGCACCCTTCAGACATGCCAGGAATCCCACGTCGGCTAGCCGAGCACAGCCTAAACATCCTAAAAGGATTCAAGCCAGTCAAACAGGCTCTTCGGCGTTTCTCCGAACCCAAGAGACAGGCCATGGGAGAGGAGCTAGCCAAATTATTGGAGGCCGGATTCATCAGAGATATAAAACATCCGGACTGGCTAGCAAACCTGGTGATGGTACCAAAGAATGACAAATCCTGGTGCCTATGCGTCGACTTTAAGGACCTCAACAAGGCTTGCCCAAAGGATCCCTTCCCACTCCCCCGCATCGATCAAATTATCGATGCTACTGCAGGACACGATTCATTGTGTTTCCTCGACGCATACTCCGGCTACCACCAAATTAAGATGGCAGAGCCCGACCAGGCCGCAACGGCATTCATCACCCGTACGGCCCATTCTGCTTCAACACAATGTCCTTTGGGCTCAAAAACGCCGGCGCAACATATCAGCGCATGATTCAGACATGTCTGGCAAACCAGATCGGCAAAATAGTGGAGGCATACATAGACGATGTGGTCGTCAAAACCAAGCACGTCGAAACTCTAGTAGACGATTTGAGGCTCACGTTTGATAATCTCCGAACATATGACATAAAGCTTAACCCGGAAAAATGTGTTTTCGGCGTACCAACCGGAAAGCTCTTGGGCTTCATTGTATCCGGTAGAGGAATTGAAGCAAACCCAGCCAAGATCCAAGCTCTGTCGCAATTGGATATCCCAAAGGACCTCAAATAAATACAAAAATTGACGGGATGCGTGGTGGCTTTAAGCCGCTTTATCTCCCGTTTAGGAGAAAAGGCATTACCCCTTTATCGCCTCCTCCGACGCACCGAACACTTCGAGTGGACGGATGCCGCCACGGCCGGACTTGAAGAAATAAAAGCCATATTGGCAACAAACCTGGTCCTGGCCGCGCCCAACATAGGCGAACCAATGCTATTATATATCGCGGCAATTCATCAAGTTGTGAGCGCGGTGCTCGTTGTCGAACGAGAAACGGACCGACACAAGTTCCCCCTTCAAAAACCAGTTTACTACGTGTCCACTGTCCTAACTCCATGCAAGTCACTATACCCGCATTATCAAAAGATAGCGTACGTGGTGTTCATGGCATCCCGGAAGCTCCGACACTACTTAAAAGAGTGTTCGATAATAGTAGCCTCCGAAGTACCTCTTAATGACATTATAAACAACCGCGACGCGACGGGCCGGATTGCCAAATGGGCCATTGAGCTCCTCCCGTTCGACATAACCTATAAGCCACGACGAGCTATTAAGTCGCAAGTTTTGGCCAACTTCGTCGCCGAATGGGCTGAAGCCGAACTCCCTAAAGAGTGCAGCGCATATTCCAACTGGATCATGCACTTTGACGACTCCAAAATGTTGGCTGGTATGGGGGCCGGCGTCGTTCTGACGTCCCCAACCGGAGATACGATTCAATACGTACTCCAGATAATGTATACAGACTCCATCAACGAAGCCGAATACGAGGCCCTTCTACATGGCCTCCGGATGGCAGTCTCCATGGGCATTCAACGCCTAGAGGTGCACGGGGATTCGAACCTCGCGATATCCCAAATAAATGGAGACTTCAATGCCAAGGATCCGAAAATGGCAGCTTATCCCAATGCCATCCTAAAAATGTCAGCTCGGTTTGAGGGGCTCGAATTTCACCATATAGCCCGGGATAACAACCAGGCAGCAGACGTATTGGCACGCATTGGCGCAAAGCGCGATGCCATCCCTCCCAACATCTTCCTAGAGAGGCTATTCAAGCCATCCGTACTATGGGAGGGGGAATCCGGAAATAACAACCCGGACCCAACCGCACTGCCCGACTCCGAACATTCTGACACAATAGGCGGTTCTGCCAACGAAGTAACATCCTCAGCCCACGTAATAATGGCAGTCATTGCCCAGTGGACGGAACCATTCCTAGCCTACCTAACTAGGCAGGAACTTTCCGAGGACCAAAACGAGGCCCGTTGCATAGTGTGGCGATCTAAAGCCTATAAGGTCCATGAGGGAGATTTTTACAAGAAAAGCACAACCGGAGTCCTTCAAAGGTGTATCTCTGAAGAGCAAGGGCGGAATCTCCTGGCTGAAATTACTGCCGGACTCGGCGGGCACCACGCTGCAGCCCGGGCCCTTGTAGGCAAGGCCTTCCGTACATGATTTTATTGGCCGACGGCCCGGGCAGATGCTCAGGACTTAGTCCAACGATGCGTCGGCTGCCAGCTCTTTGCTAATCAAAGCCACATGCCACCGACCGCCCTCAAAACTATACCCATAACCTAGCCCTTCGCGGTCTGGGGGCTTGACATGGTTGGACCCCTTAAAAGAGGAACCCACAAGCAAAAATACCTACTGGTCATGGTGGATAAATTCACCAAATGGATAGAGGCCAAACCTGTTAAGACGGCCGAATCTGGACCGCTGATAGACTTCATATCAGGGGTCGTACACCGTTACAGCGTCCCCCATAGCATCATCACTGATAACGGCACGAACTTTACGGCCGACGAGGTGAAACTCTGGTGCAAAAACATGGGCATCAAGCTCGACTATGCTTTAGTCTATCACCCTCAAACTAACGGTCAAGTCGAGCGAGCAAATGTTCTAATCATGAGCGGCATCAAACCCAGATTAGTGCGGTCCCTCAAGGAATCTAACACGCATTGGGTAGAGGAGCTCGACTCCATACTCTGGGGGCTGCGGACCACTCCGAATCGTACCACCGGATTTACACCATTCTTTATGGTATACGGCGCAGAGGCAGTTCTGCCCTGTGACATAATTCATGACTCACCTCGCGTGCGCATGTATGAAGAAAGAGAAACCGAGCTCGATCGGCAGGACAGTTTGGACGCATTGGAGGAGGAGCTGGACGTGGCAAAAGCTCGTTCCGCATTTTATCAACAACAAGCTCGAAGATGTCAAAGCAGAGAAGTACGGGCCAAAACTTACAACATTGGTGAGTTAGTTCCGCGCCTGCCAGACAAGAAAAAGGACAAACTCAAGCCCAAATGGGAAGGTCCCTTTATCATCGACCAAGTCCTGACCGGTGGAGCGTACCGTCTGCGAGATGCATCGGATAACCGACTCGAGCCGAACCCATGGAATGCAGCCCGTCTCTGAAGATTCTATGCCTAGCGCCGGATTCTGAGTTCATCTCCTTCCTCCGTCTATATTTTACATATTAGTTGTCTTCTGTTTATCTCCTTCTCCCTCCTTTTCTATTACAGCCTTTGAAAGCTTGTTCGCGCATTGTTCGCACACACTTGAAGCGCTATCCGCGCTCATTATACCTTGGGGCTTCTTTAACAGAAGCTTATTTATACGGGCTTCATGCCCAACATATGTGTCACACTTCCGCATATACCTTTTATTCATCATTATATGCATTGATATGACTTAAGTTTTGGCCAAGCTGGGTTGCCTGGCTCCTATGCTTACCCCTACGTTCCCGATTGTTCGGCTAGGTGGTAAAGGGAGCACCTCTGTGATTGTTACTGCTGGGCCAGCCGGATGTGTACCTCAGACTGGGTGAAGCCGAAAGCTAGCGTTCTTAAGGGAATATTCGGTCGGTGAACTAAAAGACGATTTCTTACCTATTTATTCATCTGCCCCCAGATGTTTTTCTGCTTTTTTCACAGTCCGGACATGCACTTTAGGGCATGCCTCCTAGGTAAAGGAACCCCTAACGGAACTATTCTCCCTGGAAGATGTTTCTTACTAACCATGTAATATAACATAACTAGTTGGGCACTTGTCTGATAAAGCACTAATGACCCCTACGCCTGGTCTCCACGCATGCCCCGGTTCTTATATAACCGCGAGGGTATTTGGACACACTCCGGACTATTGGGTCCCGAGGTTGAAGCGAAAAGGTCCGCTATGACAAACGATCTACAATCCGTCTAGAAGGCATTTTACATGTCATCTTAAATTACATAGTCAATTTGACTGATTGTATTCCTCTTCAATGCCATCTAATAGGCTGTCTAGTTTACAGTCCTGCTGGGAATACTTTGCGGCCAACTCTACTTGGTCGTACACTAAGCTCACAGGGATCTCCTTCCCATCGGGCCCCACAGGTCCGACCTCGGCCATGTGGTTTGGGTCAGCCTTCATGTACCGCATCTTCACCATGGCCCAGGCCTCCTTGGCGCCTTGACGGCAGGCCGATATCTTCTATAATCGGAAGCGCCGCCGCGCTCCCTGAAGCCTCTCTGCAAGCTCTCCAAGGCCTTCGAGCAAGGATACAGATGGCCACAAGGCCTGGGCGACGCCTTTCATCACCTGCCGAACTCGTTCGTGCAGTTGCAAGAGCTCGGGAAGAAGGTCACCCGTAGAACCGGGCATTTCCTCTGCAGGACGGCCTGTGAGCATACCTACAGACATACCTCTGTTAGTCGACTTCCTCGCCAAACTCTTTTTCAAAGTTCGTTCAAGCACTTACTAAAAATGCCGCGTCGAAGCCGCCGATTCTCCTTAACGGAGTCAGACAGCTGGGCATGAACATCCTTTAGTTCCTCACCCAGCTGGGTGTTGGCATCATGGAGATTATTTTTCTCTTGCCTCACCCTTGTAAGCACGTTCTCGCCGGCCTTTAACCAGCGCATGAGCTGTTGCTTGTCCGGATCTATCCCGGCGCCATCTGCAATATTATTGTCAGACTTATACACACGCCGCACTTCAGAAATTACTTATCTTTTGAAGCATATATTACCAGAGGGGGTCTCTTTGGCTTCCCCCGCTGCGACTAGTGCGGCCTCAAGTTGGGCTTTGCACTCCTCCAGCTCCTGGGACAGTTGGGTATTCTTTTCTGTAAGATCCTGCACAACAAATGATCCTTAAATCAGTTATTCTAACTATTTCAAGTCTCGGGGGCTACTGGCATATATAACTGTCAAATTTTCTCACCCGTATGTCTTTCACATACTGCTCCGTGGCTCTGGCTAGACCATTTTGAGCGGCACGGAGGTGCGCATCTCCCGAATTGAAGGCATCCAATGCCTCTGTGGAGAAACATGCGTCACGAAGAACTGTCCGGCGACGCCTGTGATTCATGGCACTCTCCACCTCAGAATTGGTGGCAGATAACCTGTCGACATCCTCTGTCGGAGGAGCATCCGACGCATGCCTCGTGTTCGCCTCCGCTTCTGGACCTGGCTTTGGAGCCTGGCGAGCGGAGGATTGATTGGTAACCTCTCCGGATACAGTCTGGCGAGCGCTCTTCTTCCTGAAAAAGCACGAGCGTTAGTATGCCTCCCGGGAATAAAACCTGGGATCAAGATGACACGTCATACCGTTGCACCGGCGTTTCAATCTGGACTGCACTTCTTTTCAACCTGTTGGGCCTGGCTGTCCCTTGTTGACTAGCCGTCGCAGGCTCGGCCTTCCGCCTCGAGGACTTCCCCTGCGAAACACCATTGGTATACGGTGATCAAAAACAAGCATGGATTGGTCATTTTCAAAGTATTGGGACTTCGGCCTCAGTTACCTGCGAGGCTGGAAGTATTCCGGGGTAATCGGCCGTAATGGTGACCAAGGCATTATCGATGCTCAGTTGGTGAAATACCCCATCAATCAGCTCCACCGATATGTCCGGATCCTCTTGGGAGGTCGGATCGAGGAACCGTTCCGGATCCTCGAGTTGTGGAGGCGGGTTGTTTATATCCTTTACGGCCCGGCGCAGTTCCTGCGCCGAAATCACAAAATGAGATACTCAACTATGGGAGTACGGATCGGGTAGGCAAAAATAAATGTCCGCTTACCCAGCTTGGAGGGTTGTGCATAGAAAATCCGTTCTGTGGATTGACGCGGAGAAATTCCTCCTCTTATCCCTTGTACAATGCGGACAAGATCTTCACCAGATCGACAGTCGATCCCGGTCCCTTACGGCCGCAGCGGGTGGCATCATCCTCCCTGTTGAAATCCCACATGGGGTGGCCTCTATACTG
>NC_041381.1:438437305-438442694 GCF_002162155.2 Triticum dicoccoides
ATGTGGCCATGACCCCGATCATGGTCAGTCCAGAATGAGCTAACAACCTTATTCAGCTCATCAGGTAAAGGACGTCCTTGTCATTTTCCTTCTGAGGGCTCCGTGGACGCCAGCTTAGGCGTTTCTTCAAAGGAGCATTATTAAACTCAGGAAGGCCGATTCGAACAGGGTCCGGCAGGGGGACATCTTCTATATAAAACCATCCTGAAGGGCAGTCTTTGGACGCCTTCTTCGGGGTTCCGGATAGATATCCAGTCCCGGTGATGCGCCATACTTCGGCTCCGCCCACTTGATATATTGTCCCCTCTTGAGAACGGGGCACAAGGCACAACAACTTCTTCCATAGTGCAAAATGAGCCTCGATGCCCAAAAATAGCTCGCAAAGGGCCACGAAGCCCGCAATATGCAAAATGGAGGCAGGCATAAGGTTGTGCAACTAGAGGCCGTAAAACTCCAGGAGCCCCTGGAGAAACGGATGAATTGGAAATCCGAGCCCTCTTATCAAATAAGAGATAAGGCATACCCGCTCTCCTTTGGAGGGGCTGGGGACGCTCTCCGCTTGCTTTCCGCCCTTATAGGTGGCGAGTCCGGCTCGAACCGGAACCATGAAGGCTGGGGGAAGAAATCCCTTGGTTTGGAGCGCCACTAGCTCACTGTGCGGGACGGAGCATCTCTCCAAATCTCCAGGCTGAGGGCTGGGAGGGCGAGAGGAGG
Organism: Triticum dicoccoides; assembly: GCF_002162155.2. NCBI lineage: Eukaryota > Viridiplantae > Streptophyta > Magnoliopsida > Poales > Poaceae > Triticum > Triticum dicoccoides. Next base: position 438,438,020 of record NC_041381.1, read on the forward strand.
AGCCGCGTCGACCGTCCATGATGGAATGGATTTCTGTCAGATGCGCTCTGATGAATGCTCGCAAAGGGAGGATGGTGTGATTCGGATCTAGATCCTCGTCTTTCTTATAGGCAGCTCATTTGTGCAGCTAGGGGGTAAATGTAAAAATACCCTGGCTTTTCGCATTCGTTCAACATGTGGAAGATGGCCATTATTGGGCGTGGAAGCCGAGGAGCGCAATATTTACGAGAAGCCGGACGCTATTCAGCAGGTACACATGATTTGGAGAAGAACCCGACTTGCAATGCCGAAGACAATCTACGCGCCGGACTCATCGCCATTGAAGCCTGGTTCGGGGGCTACTGAGGGAGTCCTGGATTAGGGGGTGTCCGTATAGCCGAACTATCACCTTTGGCCGGACTCCTGGACTATGAAGATACAATATTGAAGACTGCGTCCCGTGTCCGGATGGGACTTTCCTTGGCATGGAAGGCAAACTTGGCGATACGGATATGTGGATCTCCTACCATTGTAACCGACTCTGTGTAACCCTAACCCTCTTTGGTGCCTATATAAACTGAAGGGTTTTAGTCTGTAGGACGAACAACAATCATACCATAGGCTAGCTTCTAGGGTTTAGCCTCTCTGATCTCGTGGTAGATCTACTCTTGTACTACCCATATCATCAATATTAATCAAGCAGGAGTAGGGTTTTACCTCCATCGAGAGGGCCCGAACCTGGGTAAAAACATCGTGTCCCTTGTCTCTTGTTACCATCCGCCTAGACGCACAGTGCGGGACCCCCTACCCGAGATCCGCCGGTTTTGACACCGACAGCCGCCTTGGTCGCATTGGTGTTAAACGCATGAAGAAGCTCCATGCTGATGGACTTTTGGAGTCTCTTGATTACGAATCATTTGACACATGCGAACCATGCCTCATGGGCAAAATGACCAAGACTCCGTTCTCCAGAACAATGGAGCGAGCAACCAACTTATTGGAAATCATACATACTGATGTGTGCGGTCCAATGAGCGTTGAGGCTCGCGGAGGCTATCGTTATGTTCTCACTCTCACTGATGACTTAAGTAGATATGGGTATGTCTACTTGATGAAACACAAGTTTGAGACCTTTGAAAAGTTCAAGGAATTTCAGAATGAGGTAGAGAATCAACGTGACCGAAAAATAAAGTTCTTACGATCAGATCGTGGGGGAGAATATTTAAGTCATGAATTTGGTACGCACTTAAGGAAATGGGGAATCGTTTCACAACTCACGCCGCCTGGAACACCTCAATGTAACGGTGTGTTCGAACATCGTAATCGCACTCTATTGGATATGGTGCGATCTATGATGTCACTCACCGATTTACCGCTATCATTTTGGGGATACGCTCTAGATACAGCTACATTCATTTCAAATAGGGCACCGTCTAAATCCGTTGAGACGACACCGTATGAATTATGGTTTGGGAAGAAACCTAAGCTGTCGTTTCTAAAAGTTTGGGGATGCGATGCTTACGGCAAGAAACTTCAACCTGAAAAGCTCGAACCCAAGTCGGAAAAATGTGTCTTCATAGGATACCCTAAGGAAACCATTGGGTATACCTTCTACCTTAGATCCGAAGGCAAGATCTTTGTTGCCAAGAATGGGTCCTTTCTGGAGAAAGAGTTTCTCTCGAAAGAAATAAGTGGGAGGAAAGTAGAACTCGATGAAGTACTACCTCTTGAACCAGAAAGTAGCGTAGCTCAGGAAGATGTTCCTGTGGTGCCTGCACCGACTAGAGAAGAAGTTAATGATGATGATCAAGGTACTTCGGATCAAGTTGCTACTAAACTTCGAAGGTCCACAAGGACACGTTCCACACCATAATGGTATGGCAACCCTGTCCTGGAAATCATGTTGTTAGACAATGGTGAACCTTCGAACTATGAAGAAGCGATGGCGGGCCCATATTCCAACAAATGGCTTGAAGCCATGCAATCCGAGATAAGATCCATGTATGAAAACAAAGTATGGACTTTGACAGACTTGCACGATGATCGGCAAGCGATAAAAAATAAATGGATCTTTAAGAAGAAGACGAACGCAGATGGTAATGTTACCATCTATAAGGCTTGACTTGTCGCTAAGGGTTATCGACAAGTTCAAGGGGTTGACTATGATGAGACTTTCTCTCCCGTGGCGAAGCTGAAGTCCGTCCGAATCATGTTAGCAATTGCCGCATAGTATGATTATGAGATATGGCAAATGGACGTCAAAACGGCATTCCTTAACGGCTATCTTAAGGAAGAATTGTATATGATGCAACCGGAAGGTTTTGTCGATCCTAAGAATGCTAACAAGGTATGCAAGCTCCAGCGCTCCATCTATGTGCTGGTGCAAGCATCTTGGAGTTGGAACATTCGCTTTGATGAAATGATCAAAGCATTTGGGTTTATGCAGACTTATGGAGAAGCCTGCGTTTACAAGAAAGTGAGTGGGAGCTTTGTAGCATTTCTCATATTATATGTAGATGACATACTTTTGATGGGAAATGATATAGAACTTTTGGACAGCATTAAGGCCTACTTGAATAAGTGTTTTTCAATGAAGGACCTTGGAGAAGCTGCTTACATATTAGGCATCAAGATCTATAGATATAGATCGAGACGCCTCATAGGTCTTTCACAAAGCACATACCTTGATAAGATATTGAAGAAGTTCAATATGGATCAGTCCAAGAAGGGGTTCTTGCCTGTGTTGCAAGGTGTGAAATTGAGCTCGGCTCAATGCCCGACCACGGCAGAAGATAGAGAAAAGATGAGTGTCATCCCCTATGCCTCGGCTATAGGGTCTATTATGTATGCCATGCTGTGTACCGGACCTGATGTAAACCTTGCCGTAAGTTTGGTAGGAAGGTACCAAAGTAATCCCGGCATGGAACACTGGACGGCGGTCAAGAATATCCTAAGTACCTGAAAAGGACTAAGGATATGTTTCTCGTTTATGGAGGTGGCGAAGAGCTTGTCGTAAAGGGTTACGTCGATGCTAGCTTCAACACAGATCTGGATGACTCTAAGTCACAAACCAGATACGTGTATATTTTGAATGGTGGGGCAGTAAGCTGGTGCAGTTGCAAGCAAAGCGTCGTGGCAGGATCTACATGTGAAGCGGAGTACATGGCAGCCTCAGAGGCAACACATGAAGCAATCTGGATGAAGGAGTTCATTACCGACCTAGGAGTTATTCCCAATGCGTCGGGGCCGATGACTCTCTTCTATGACAACACTGGAGCCATTGCCCTTGCCAAGGAGCCCAGGTTTCACAAGAAGACTAGGCATATCAAGCGTCGCTTCAACTCCATTCATGAAAATGTTCAAGATGGAGACATAGATATTTGCAAAGTGCATACGGATCTGAATGTCGCAGATCCGTTGACTAAAACTCTCCGCGAGCAAAACATGATCAACACCATTACTCTATGGGTATTCGATTCATCACAATGTAACTAGATTATTGACTCTAGTGCAAGTGGGAGACTGTTGGAAATATGCCCTAGAGGCAATAATAAAATGGTTATTATTATATTTCCTTGTTCATGATAATTGTCTATTGTTCATGCTATAATTGTGTTATCCGGAAATCGTAATACATGTGTGAATACTTAGACCACAACATGTCCCTAGTGAGCCTCTAGTTGACTAGCTCGTTGATCAATGGATGGTTACGGTTTCCTGACCATGGACATTGGATGTCATTGATAACGGGATCACATCATTGGGAGAATGATGTGATGGACAAGACCCAATCCTAAGAATAGCACAAGATCGTGTAGTTCGTTTTCTAGAGCTTTTCTAATGTCAAGTATCATTTCCTTAGACCATGAGATCATCTAACTCCCGGATACCGTAGGGGTGCTTTGGGTGTACCAAATGTCACAATGTAACTGGGTGACTATAAAGGTATACTGCAGGTATCTCCGAAAGTGTATGTTGGGTTGACACGGATCAAGACTGGGATTTGTCACTCCGTATGACGGAGAGGTATCTCTGGGCCCACTCGGTAATGCATCATCATAATGAGCTCAATGTGACCAAGTGGTTGGTCACGGGATCATGCATTACGGTACGAGTAAAGTGACTTGCCGGTAACGAGATTGAACGAGGTATTGGGATACCAACGATCGAATCTCGGGCAAGTAACGTACCGATTGATAAAGGGAATTGTATACGGGATTGCTTGAATCCTTGACATCGTGGTTCATTCGATGAGATCATCATGGAACATGTGGGAGCCAACATGGGTATCCAGATCCCGCTGTTGGTTATTGGCCAGAGAGCTGTCTCGGTCATGTCTGCATGATTCCCGAACCCGTAGGGTCTACACACTTAAGGTTCGGTGACGCTAGGGTTATTAGGAAGACTTGTAAGTAATTATCGAATGTTGTTCGGAGTCCCGGATGAGATCCCGGACGTCACGAGGAGTTCCGGAATGGTCCGGAGGTGAAGATTTATATATGGGAAGTTGTCATACGGTCACCGGAAAAGTTCGAGGGCTTATCGGTATTGTACCGGGGCCACCGGAGGGGTTCCAGGGGTCCACCGAGAGGGGCCACCTCTCTCGGAGGGCCTCATGGTCCATAGTGGGCAGGGAACCAGCCCCTGGAGGGCTGGGCGGATCCCTCCCTTGGGACCATGCGCCTAGGGTTGGGGG
>NC_041381.1:438443057-438467867 GCF_002162155.2 Triticum dicoccoides
TAGAGGGGGCCGGCCCCCTTCCCCCTTCCCCTATAAATAGAGGGGAGAGGGGAGGGCTGCATACAACATCAAAGGCGCAGCCCCTCCCATCCCCAACACCTCTCCTCCTCCGTTAAGAGCTTGGCAAAGCCCTACCGGAGTACTGCCTCTCCACCACCACCATGCCGTCGTGCTATTGCTGGAGCTCTCTTCCTCAACATCTCCCTCCTCCTTGCTAGATCAAGGTGCGGGAGACGTCTCCGCTCCGTACGTGTTTTGAATGCGGAGGTGCCGTCCGTTCGGCACTAGGATCTTCGGTGATTTGGATCACAATGAGTATGACACCATCAACCCCGTTCTCTTGAACGCTTCCGCTCGCGATCTACAAGGATATGTAGATGCACTCCTATCTCTCTCATTGCTATATGACTCCATAGATTGATCTTGCTGATGCGTAAAAAAATATATTTTCTGCAATGTTCCCCAACACTAGGCGTGTGGAACAAGGGGAGATTGACATCAGGGCCGGCAACAAAGCAAGAGTTGCTGCGTTGGAGGTCGGCACGATGCAGCTCCAGCTTCCTTCCGGATTTATTATGGACTTAAATAATTGTTATTACATTCCTGCACTTATTCGGAACATTATTTCTGCCTCATGTTTGATGAGTCAAGGTTATGAATTCAATTTAAAGGACAATGGTTGTTCGATATTTTTGAATGGTACGTTCCACGGCTATGCACCCATTGTTGATGGACTATTCATTTTGAATATGGAAACAGAACCTGTCTATAATATGAATGTCAAGAGGCATAAGCCTAATGAGATAAATCCGACATACTTTTGGCATTGCTGGCTTGGACACATAGTCTGAAACGCATTAAGAAGCTCCATGATGATGGGCTCCTGACTTCATCTGACTTTGAGTCGTTTGAGACATGTGAATCATGCTTGCTCGGCAAGATGACTAAGTCTCCTTTCTCAAAGAGTTGTGAGAGGGCGTCCGAGTTGTTGGAACTTATACATAGTGATGTGTGTGGTCCAATGAGCACAATTGCCAGAGGCGGCTATCAGTACTTCGTGACTTTTACCGATGACTTGAGTGGATATGGATATATCTATTTGATGAGGCACAAGTCGGAAACTTTTGAAATGTTCAAAGAGTTTCAGAACGAGGTTGAGAATCAGCTCGGCAAGACTATAAAGGTTCTGCGATCTGATCGTGGAGGTGAGTACATGAGCCAGGAGTTTGATGATCATATGAAAAGTTGAGGTATAGTACCTCAGCTCACACCTTCGGGTACGCCACAGATAAACGGCGTGTCGGAATAGAGGAATAGGACCTTGTTGGACATGGCCCGCTCTATGATGAGCAAATTGGATTTACCCTTGTCATTCTGGGGGTATGCTCTAGAAACTGCAGCTTTCACACTTAACAGGGTACCATCAAAATCCGTAGACAAGACACCACATGAGATGTGGACTGGGAAGAGTCCCAGTTTGTCTTTCCTAAAGATTTGGGGTTGTGAAGCATTTGTCAAGCGACTTATGTCAGACAAGCTTACACCTAAATCGGATAAATGCATATTCGTGGGATATCTGAGGGAACCTTGGGATATAGCTTCTACAACTGGGAAGAGAACAAAGTGTTTGTTGCTCAGAACAGGGTCTTCCTTAAGAAAGAGTTTCTCAGTCAGGAGGCCAGTGGGAGGACGGTTCGACTCGAAGAAATTCGAGGACCACTTGGTGACGGCTCGGCTGGTGATAAGATCATACTGGAGTCAGTCAGGAAACCCGTAGTGGAAGCAGCACCGGAACCACGGAGGTCAGAAAGATTGCGCAGAGTGTGTGATGTATTGTTGCTAGAAAGCGACAAGCCGGCCACGTATGCGGAAGCGATGGTGGGCCCAGATTCCGAGGCATGGCTGGAGGCCATGAGATCCGAGTTAAAGTCCATGGATGAGAATCAAGTCTGGGGCTTGGTTGATCCACCGCCTGGTGTAACAACCATTGGTTGCAAATGGGTCTTTAAGAAGAAAACCGATGTGGATGGAAAAGTTCAGATCCACAAAGGTTGGCTTGTCGCTAAGGGTTATGGACAAGTTCAAGGAATTGACTAAGATGAGACTTACTTTCCGGTAGCGATGCTAAAGTCGGTGAGGATCGTACTAGCTATACCTGCATATTTAGATTACGAGATATGGCAGATGGATGTCAAGATGGCTTTCCTTCACAAAAATTTAATCGAGGACGTGTATATGATACATCCCGAGGGTTTTGTCGATCCGACTAGCGCTAGTAAGGTATGCAAGCTCAAGAGATCCGTCTATGGGTTGAGGCAAGCATCTCGGAGCTGGAACATTCATTTTGATGAGGTCGTCACAGGTCTCGGTTTCATCAAAAGGGAAGAGGACGCTTGCTTATATAAGAAGTTAACTGGGATCTCGATAGTGTTTTTGATCTTGTATGTGGATGACATATTGTTGATCGGGAACGATGTTTCGATGCTGAACTCTGTCAAGGAGTCATTGAATGGCAAGTTTTCAATGAAGGACCTTGGTGAGGGAGTGTATGTTTTAGGCATTAAGATCTATAGAGATAGATTGAGGAGGCTGCTCGGCTTAAGCCAGAGCACATACATAGATAAAGTGTTTAAGCGATTCAACATGAGTGAGGCAAAGAAAGAGTTCTTGCCACTCTCACATGGTATAAGGCTAAGCGAGACTCAGAGTCCTTCGACATCTGATGAGCGAAGCAGGATGAGTAGGATTCTGTATGCCTCGGCAATCGGATCCATCATGTATGCCATGATATGTACAAAGCCTGATGTTGCTTTTGTAATAAGACTAACAAGTAGATACCAGGCCAACCCAGGTGAGAGTCACTGGGCAGCGGTAAAGACTATTTTGAAGTACTTGAAAAGGACTAAAGAGATGTTCCTAGTTTATGGAGGTGAGGAAGAGCTCGTCATAAGGGGTTACGCCGATGCTAGTTTCCAAACCGACAGAGATGATTGTCGATCACAGTCCGGATCATGGACGTCATGAACGGAGGAGCAGTGAGCTGGATGAGTTCCAAGCAAGATACGGTGGCCAATTCTACCACAGAAGCCGAATACATTGCGGCTTGTGAAGCTGCGATGGAAGGTGTTTGGATCCGGCATTTTCTGGATGATCTTGGTATTTTCCCAGCCTCGGTAAAACCGTTGGACCTTTATTGTGATAATTATGGTGCCATCGCACAAGCCAAGGAGCCGAGGCATCACCACAAGGTCAGACACATAGATCGGAAATATCACCTGATACGAAAGATCGTAAAGAATGGTGATGTAGAGTTATGCAAAATTCACACAGATGCAAATGTTGCAGATCCGTTGACTAAGCTGCTTCCACAACCCAAGCATGAGGGGCACGTTAGAGCTATGGGCATTTGATCTCTATTTGATTGACTCTAGTGCAAGTGGGAGACTGTTGGAGATATGCCCTAGAGGCAATCATGTATGATGATATTTCCTATGTGTTTATGAATAAAGATAGTCCTTGGACATTATCAATGATGTGTATTAGCAAGTACATGACTTGTTTGTGAGACTATGCATTGTATGATGGTTGTCCTAAAAGGTCCCTAGTCGAAAGGGTCGTGTGGATGCGCAGCCGACTAGACTAGCATATGACACGGTCGATGGCTTGGTCTCACTAGCCATGGAGCATTGGATGCTAACCGGATAATATGGACTTGGAAAGGTCGGGTCGGATTCGACGTAGTCGGATCCGAGTTGAGATAAGGTCCGAGTCGGACAGACCCAACTATGAGACGCAGCGATATGTCATTTGTGAGTCTCTAGTACGACATATGTTATGTGTCCTAAGACCTGAGCTGACGCATGTACTCGGAATGGTGACAAACTTGCTTTGGGCCGACGAAACACTACTCCGTAACTAGGTAGTTACAAAGGTAGGTTTCAGGCTCGTCCAGACCCATGCTGCGAGACATGGTCAAGCAAGATGGGATTTGCCCCTCCGATTAGGAGAGATATACTCTGGCCCCTCGTGTGATCCAACCAGGATAAGCATGGCCATGCCACAAGGATTATGAGATAATCTGGATAGTGGTCAGCATCACTGGAACGAGAAAGAGGTCGGGCTAGCACAAGGATGACAGACTCACCTTGAGCCCAACAAAATATATCGTGTGGCAAAAGGAATGGAAGTGTGATGTACAGGTTTGCCTAACCAGCTTCATAGTTTGTTTGGTGGTCGGCACACCTTGCTAGAGGCCGCTACCAGCCATGCAGTTCAGAGGTGATCCGAACTATGACCAAGCCGGCTTGAACCTAAGGGGTCACACGCTTAATTAAGGGAAGGAACCTACGAGGTCGGATCCGAGGACACTGGTCGGATGTGATCCGAGCTATATTCGGATTACGACCAAGTAGACTTATGGGCTTTAGGATCCGTGCGAGGCCCAAGTGTTGAGCCCGCGACGGACGCCAATATAAAGTGGAGGTGATGCACACTCATGCGGTTGATTGCTTCGGTGCTGTCACTAGGGTTTGCATGTGTTGCGAATAGCCACCTCCACTCATTGCCGGTTGTGTGATCGGACCTAGCAGTCCGTCGCACAACGTTCCTCCTGCATGCGCGGATACCATTTGAGGTGGTGCACTTGCGCCGCTCCAGCGAACCAGTTCGCGGGATCCGATCGGCTACATGGGAGACTGGCAAGGAGGAGACGATTCCGGGAACGCGATGCGACTCCGAGAACGCGCTGCCTCAACTCTACTTCCGCTGCACGGCACTGCGCGTCTAGTGGTAACGATCTGTGATCCATCTCCCGTAGCATGTTCCTGGTTGTTCTGCGCGTAGGAAAATTTTAATTTGCAGTCGACGCACCCTACCGTAGATTCCAACATTCACCTTGTGGGATGTACATACGAACGGAAATGATTGGGTTTCAATGCCTTGCCAGATCGCACACGAGCTCATTTTGCCCCAGGGTGTGTGCCAGGAGGGTCTATCCCCGACGATTTCTGGGTCGTGTGGGAAGGACCCCCTATCCCCCTCACTCACTTGGCGACAGTTCCAAACACCGTCGCGGAAAGGGGTTAAAAACTGTTTGTATAGCAGGTCTCTGTACCAGTGTTCTTTTGACGATTGCTTGAGGAACCTTTTTCGAGTTTTGCAGAGATGTGAGCAAACTAACCTTGTCTTGAATTGGGAGAAGTGCCACTTTACGGTTAATGAAGGTATTGTCTTGGGGCATAAAATCTCTGAACAAGGTATTGAGGTGGATAAAGCTAAAGTGGATGCACTCTTGAAAATGCCATGTCCTAGAGATATTAAAGGTATTGGTAGTTTCCTTGGTCATGCTGGTTTCTATAGGAGATTTATTAAGGACTTCTCTAAAATTTCTAGGCCTCTTACAAATCTTTTACAAAAGGATGTTCCATTTGTTTTTTATGATGATTGTGTAGAAGCCTTTGAAACACTTAAGAAAGCTTTAACTTCTGCACCTATTGTTCAACCACCTGATTGGAACTTGCCTTTTGAAATTATGTATGATGCTAGTGACTATGCCGTTGGGGCTGTTCTAGGAAAAGGAGTTGATAAGAAATTAAATTGTATTCATTATGCTAGCAAAACTCTAGACAGTGCCCAACCAAATTATGCTACTACTGAAAAAGAATTTTTAGCAGTTGTGTTTGCCTTTGATAAATTGTGATCTTACATTGTTGATTCCAAAGTAATTGTTCACACTGATCATTCTTCTATAAAATATCTTATGGAAAAGAAAGATGCTAAACCTAGACTCATTAGGTGGGTTCTCTTACTACAAGAATTTGATTTACATATCACTGATAGAAAAAGGAGTTGAGAACCCCGTAGCTGATAACTTGTCTAGGTTAGAGAATATCCTTGATGACCCACTACCTATTGATGATAGCTTTCCTGGTGAACAACTAGATGCAATAAATGTTTCTCATAACACTCCTTGGTATGCTGACTATGCTAATTATAATGTTACTAAATACATTCCACCTAGTTTCACATACCAATGAAAGAAAAAAATCTTCTACGGTTTAAGACATTACTTTTGGGATGACCCACATCTTTATAAAGAAGGAGTAGATGATATTATTAGACGTTGTGTACCTGAGCATGAACAGGAACAATCCTATGGAAATGTCACTCTGAAGCTTATGGAGGGCATCATTCGGGAGATAGAACTGCTCACAAGGTATTGCAATATGGTTTTTACAGGCCTACTCTCTTCAAAGATGCCCGTAAGTTTGTTTCATCTTGTGATGAATGCCAACGAATTGGTAATGTTGGTAAGCATCAAGAAATGCCTGTGAATTATTCACTTGCTATTGAACCATTTGATGTTTGGGGTTTTGATTATATGGGACCTTTTCCTTCCTCTAATGGGTATACACATATCTTGGTTGCTTTTGATTATGTCACTAAGTGGGTAGAAGCTATTCCAACTAGAATTGTTGATCATAACACTTCCATTAAAATGCTTAAAGAAGTTATTTTCCCAATGTTTGGGGTCCCTAGATATTTAATGACTGACGGTGGTTCACACTTTATTCATGGTGCTTTCCGAAAAATGCTTGCTAAATATGATGTTAACCATAGAATTGCATCACCCTATCATCCTCAATTTAGTGGCCACGTTGAACTTAGCAATAGAGAAATAAAGTTGATACTACAAAAAACTGTTAATATGTCTCGAAAGAATTGGTCTAAGAAATTGGATGATGCACTTTGGGCCTACAGAACAGCATATAAAAATCCTATGGGTATGTCTCCTTATAAAATAGTTTATGGAAAAGCTTGTCATTTGCCTCTTGAGTTAGAACACTGTTCAAAAAATCTTCCGATTCAGCGATTTATCGTCTGATTTATCGCTACTCCTGGGGTGACCGATAGATTATGCCTTATCTTCACAGTTTATCGTTTGGGCCGCTTTATCTTTCTAACAAGCGATTTATCGAGAATCTACTGATAAATCGAGTGTATTCCTAGCACTATTTATGCAGAAGCTATGTTTATTTGTGTTTTGTAGACCTTGTTAAGCAATATGCACTATTGTCTGGTACGTCTCCAATGTATCTATAATTTATGAAGTATTCATGCCATGTTTACAACAATTTTATATGGTTTTGGTATGATTTGCATGGAACTAACCTGGACTGACGCTGTTTTCAGCAGAACTTTTTGACGATTTTTTGGAACAAAAGAGGCACTAGAAGCTTCATGGGAGGACCAGAAGGTGAAGGAGGTGAGCACAAGACTCCGGGGCGCGCCAGGAAGCCCAGGCACGCCCTGGTGGGTTGTACCCACCTCGAGGCCCATCTTCGCGTGACTCTAACACTGAAAAATCCTATAAATACCAAAAAAACTAGAAATAATCCTAGATTGGAAGTTCCGCCACCGCAAGCATCTGTAGCCACGAAAAAACAATCGGGAGCCTGTTCCGGCACACTGTCGGAGTGGGAGATCATCATCGGAGGCCATCTTCATCATCCCTATGGTCTCCATGGTGAGGAGGGAGTAGTCCACCCTAGGGGCTGAGGGTTTGTACCAGTAGCTATGTGTTTAATCTCTCTCTCTCTCTCGTGTTCTTGAGATGGCACGATCTTGATGTATCGCGGGCTTTGTTAATATAGTTGGATCATATGGTGTTTTCCCCTCTCTGTCTTGTTGTGATGAATTGAGTTTTCCCTTTGAGATTTCGTTCTTATCGGATTGAATACTTTTATGGATTTTGAGAGCACTTGATATATGTCTTGCATATGAATACACGTGGTGACAATGGAGTATTATATTGATTCACTTGAGATGTGTTTTGGCACTCAACTCACGGATTCCCGAGGTTACATTGGGGTAATCTATGCATAGGGGTTGATGCACGTTCTCGTCTTTGTTTCTCCAGTAGAAATCTTGGGGCACTCTTTGAGGTTCTTTGTGTTGGATTGAGTATTATAATTTTGAATTTGTTGGTGTTATTCTAGTACGAACTCTTGATAGATCGATCGGAAATAATAACTTGGTGTTATTTTAGTATGAACTCTTGATAGATTGATCGGAAAGAATAACTTGGTGTTATTTTAGTACGAACTCTTGGATAGATCGATTGGAAAGAATAGCTACAAACAATTTCTTCTTATGTTCTCCGCTAGATAAGAACTTTGAAGTGATTCTTCGTTGCACGTTGAGGGACGGTTATGTGATCCAGTCAGACTAGCATTGTTGAGAGATTGCACTAGCGAAAGTACGGACCCTAGGCCTCATTTTCAAGCATTGCAGTACCGTTTGTGCTCCGTTTTATCAATTACCACCTTGATGTTTTTATTGTTCCTATCACAAAAATCAATATCTACTATCATTATTACACTTTTATTACCATCTCTTCACCGAACTAGTGCACCTATACAAATTACCATTGTATTTGGTGTGTTGGGGACACAAGAGACTTTTTTGTTATTTGGTTGTAGGGTTGTTTGAGAGAGACCATCTTCATCCTACGCCTCCCACGGATTGATAAACCTTAGGCCATCCACTTGAGGGAAATTTGCTACTGTCCTACAAAACTCTGTGCTTGGAGGCCCAACACGAGTCTAGAAGAACAAGTTGTGTAGTAGACATCATTATCCTATTTTGTATGCCATTATATGAGGATTCAGAGGCTAGGAATCAAGGTAACACTTCTGTCCAATATTTTTTTGGTGTTGAATATAGCATATTTTAGTGTTGAGAACTTGGGATTTGCATAAACTGCCCGACTAATAGTCGACCGATAAAATCAACTAATCGGTCGATATCCGATTAATCTCTAATCCTGGGTTGACCAAGACGCTAACGATAAGTGATATCCTCAACATTGGTTAGAACATAAAGCATATTGGGCAATTAAAGAACTCAACTATGATTTCAAACTTGCCGGTGAAAAGAGGTTATTTGATATTAGCTCATTAGATCAATGGAGAACCCGAGCTCATGAAAATGCCAAATTATTTAAAGAAAAAGTTAAAAGATGGCATGACAAAAGAATCCAAAAGCGGGAATTCAAAGTTGGAGAATATGTTCTTTTGTACAACTCTCGTTTCAGATTCTTTGGAGGAAAACTTCTCTCCAAATGGGAGGAGTCATATGTTATCGAGGAGGTTTATCGCTTCGGAGCTATCAAAATCAATAATGCCGAAGGTACAAACCCGAAGGTGGTCAATGGTCAAAAAGTTAAACACCATATCTCAGGTATGCCTATTAATGTTGAAGCAATATTATCCAAACCATGACACCGAAGGAACACATAAAAGAAACCTTCTGGAAAACTCTAGAATCACTAAAAAAGAGGAGGTACGTGATACGGTAAGTAAACAGACTCTGAAAAATCCGCAAAAATATGTTTTTGTCAGTTTTGGAATATTACAAAAATTAGGAAAATAAGAAACAACCAGGAAGGCACCTGATGACCCACAAGTGAAGGGGATCTATTGTAGTCCTTTCGATAAGTAAGAGTGTCGAACCCAACAAGGAGCGGAAGGAAATGATAAGCGGTTTTCATTAAGGTTTTCTCTGCAAGCACTGAAATTGTAGGTAATAGATAGTTTTGTGATAAGATAAATTGTAACAAGTAACAAGCAATGAAAGTAAATAAAGTGCAGCAAGGTGGCCCAATCCTTTATGTAGCAAAGGATAAGCCTGGACAATTTCTAATAATGAGAAAGGAGCTCCCAAGGACACATGGGAATTATCGTCAAGCTAGTTTTCATCATGTTCATATGATTCGCGTTCGGTACTTTGATAATTTGATATGTGGGTGGACCCGTGCTTGGGTACTGCCCTTACTTGGACAAGCATCCCACTTATGATTAACCCCTATTGCAAGCATCCGCAACTACAAAAGAAGTATTAAGGTAAACCTAACCACAACATTAAACATATGGATCCAAATCAGCCCCTAACGAAGCAACACATAAACTAGGGTTTAAGCTTCTGTCACTCTAGCAACCCATCATCTACTTATTACTTCCCAATGCCTTCCTCTAGGCCCAAATAATGGTGAAGTGTCATGTAGTCAAAGTTCACATAACACCACTAGAGGAAAAGACAACATACATCTTATCAAAATATCGAACGAATACCAAATTCACATGACTACTAATAGCAAGACTTCACCCATGTCCTCAGGAACAAACGTAACTACTCACAAAGCATATTCATGTTCATAATCAGAGGAGTAATAATATGCATAAAGGATCTGAACATATGATCTTCCACCAAGTAAACCAATTAGCATCAACTACAAGGAGTAATCAACACTACTAGCAACCCACAGGTACCAATTTGTGGTTTGGATACAAGATTGGGTACAAGAGATGAACTAGGGTTTTGAGAGGAGATGGTGATGGTGAAGATGTTGATGGTTATTGACCCCCTCCCGATGAGAGGATCATTGGTGATGATGGTGGTGATGATTTCCCCCTCCCGGAGGGAAGTTTCCCCGACAGAACAGCTCCGCCGGAGCCCTAGATTGGTTACGCCAAGGTTCCGCCTCGTGGCGGCGGAGTTTCATCCCGTAAGCTTGCCCACGATTTTTTCCAGGGTAAAAGCCCTCATATAGCAGAAGATGGACATCGGGGGGCCACCAGGGGGCCCAGGAGACAGGGGTGCACCCAGTAGGGGTGGGCGCACCCCCACCCTCCTGGCCAGGGTGTGGGCCCCCTGATGTATTTCTTTCGCTCAATAATTTTTATTAAATCCAAAAACATGTTTCGTTGAGTTTCAGGACTTTTGGAGCAGTGAAGAATAGGTTTCCAATATTTGCTCCTTTTCCAGCCAGAATTCCAGCTGCCGGCATTCCCCCTCTTCATGGTAAACCTTGTAAAATAAGAGAGAATATCCATAAGTATTGAGATAAAA
Organism: Triticum dicoccoides; assembly: GCF_002162155.2. Classification (NCBI taxonomy): domain Eukaryota; kingdom Viridiplantae; phylum Streptophyta; class Magnoliopsida; order Poales; family Poaceae; genus Triticum; species Triticum dicoccoides. The sequence continues at coordinate 438,453,966 of NC_041381.1, forward strand.
TGTGTAATAACAGCCCATAATGCAATAAATATTGATATAAAATCATGATGCAAAATGGACGTATCAACTCCCCCAAGCTTAGACCTCGCTTGTCCTCAAGTGGAAGCCGATATCGAAAAATATGTCCGCATGTTTAGAGATAGAGGTGTCGATAAAAATAAAATACGAACATGAGGGCATCATGATCATTCTTGTAACAGCAACATATATAGATTTTATCATATGATTTCTTATACTCAAGTAACAATCAATTCACAATGTCAAGTATGGTTCAAAAACTTCATTGAGAACCAACAAACTATAATCTCAGTCATTGAAGCAATTGCAATTTATCATAACATCAGAAAGAGTCAACAATAGAGCCTTTCAGCAAATCCACATACTCAACTATCTTGTAGTCTTCTACAATTGCTAACACTCACGCAATACTTGTGGTTATGGAGTTTCAGCCGGACACTGAGAAAGATAGGGGCTTATTGTGTTGCCTCCCAACGTATTCACCTTTAGGTGATGTCAACAATAATAGCCAATGCTAACTTACATCCAATTGGATATATATATATATATATATATATATATATATATATATATATATCATGATCTTTCAAACACGAGGAGCTTGCCAAAGGATAAAATGAAAAGGGAAAGGTGAAGATCACCTTGACTCAAGCATAAAGTAAAAACATAAAGTAAAAGATAGGCCCTTCACAGAGGGAAGAAGAGGTTGTCATGTGCGTTTAGGGTTGGATGCACAAAATCTTAATGCAAAAGAATGTCACTTTATATTGCCCCTTGTATGTGGACCTTTATTATGCAGTCCGTCACTTTTATTGCTTCCACAACAAGATCGTACAAAGCTTATTTTCTCTGCACTAATAAGTCATACATATTTAGATAGCAAATTTTTATTGCCTGCAACATGACAACTTACTTGAAGGATCTTACTCAATCCATAGGTAGGTATAGTGGACTCTCATGGCAAAAGTGGGTTTAAGGATATTTGGAAGCACAAGTAGTATCTCTACTTGGTGCAAGGAATTTGGCTAGCATGAGGGGGAAAGGCAAGCTCAACATGTTTGGAAGGTCAATGACAACATACTTTAACTGAGATGTGAGAATACATAAACCATTACATTGTCTTCCTTGTCCAACGTCAACTCTTTTAGCATGTCATACTTAATGAGTGCTCCCAATCATAAAAGATGTTCAAGATAATATATTTATATGTGAACCTCTCTTTCCTTATCGCTTCATATTAATTGCAACGACGACCAAAACTACGTTTATCAACTCTCAACAACTTTTATGCCTCATACTTTCTATGTGTGAAGTCATTACTAACCATAAGATTAATATGAACTCTTTTATTCTTTCTACTTTCTCAAGATCATAGCAAGATAGCAAAGCCCTTGACTCAACACTAATCTTTATTATAGATAGCTCACGGACTCGAATACATAAAGAGATCACAAAGCAAAACTCAAACTACTTGATATAAAAACTTCAATCTACTAAATCAAGACACTACTAAAAGGATCGAACTGAATAAAAGGATCTAACTAAATAAAACGGTAAAGATAGGAGTGTGATGGTGATACGATACCGGGGCACCTCCCCCAAGCTTGGCAGTTGCCAAGGGGAGTGCCCATACCCATGTAATTATGTCCTCGGAGGTGGTGAAGGGGGAGTTGTTGATGATGTAGGCTTGTCGTCTATCTTCCAAGGCATAGGTTCACCATCATAGAAGGATGATCGAGTCTCCGGGATCCTTAAATCTGCAGCCAAACTCATCCTCTTGAATCTATATTCATACTCACAGTTCTGGTTTTGCAGGTCATAGATCTGAGCTTGGAGGTGCTCAATTTTCTCTTGAAGCTTGAAGATGGTCTCCCCAATGACTTTGGCGTCTAGCTTGTGTTTGTTGGTGAACTCCATGATCATCATCTGGTTGGCGTTGAGTCCATGCTCCACCATCCCTTGGCACTTGAAAACTTGCTGCTCCACGGCTTCGAGCTTTGTCTCCATGCTTCCGGTACACCTTGGTCCCTCCACATCGCGGATGTGCAGCACCCCCTCACGCATCTCAATGGTTTGAGGGTGTTGCAGCACCTCCGCGAGATAGGGGTTGATAACCCTCTCAAAAAACTTGTCCTTGGGAGCGCTTGGAGACGCCATGATGCTCTAGACCTGAAACAGAAACAGCTCAAAACAAAAACAAAGGATATTTGCGTGATACGGTGGTCAAAACCTTCGGGAGTATATATAATGAATTTTTATTGACCAAAATACATAATGTGTAAGAAAACGGAGTCTGGAAGGCACACGAGGTGTCCACGAGACAGGGGGCACGCCCTCCACTCTCGTGGGGGGCTCGTGTCCCTCTCGAACTACTTCTTTCTTCCTAAAATTCTTAAATATTCCAAAACTGATAAAAAATGCCATTGGAGTTATTTTGGAGTCGGGTTACTTACCGTACCACATACCTATTCCTTTTCGGAGTCTGGAACGTTCTGGAAAGTGTCCCTTATGTATTTCTCTGGGGTTACGGTTTCAATAATATTAGTTTCAACATTAATAGGATTACCTGAAATATAATGTTTAATTCTTTGACCGTTCACCACCCTCGGACTTGTGCCTTCGAAGTTGTTGATTTTTATGGCACCAGAACGATAGACCTCCTCGATAACGTAAGGACCTTCCCATTTAGAGAGAAGTTTTCCTGCAAAAAATCTTAAACGAGAGTTGAATAATAACACATAATCTCCTACGTTAAACTCACGCTTTTGTATCCTTTTGTCATGCCAGTGTTTGACTTTTTCTTTGAATAGCTTGGCATTCTCATAGGCTTGGGTTCTCCATTCATCAAGTGAGCTAATACCAAACAACCTCTTCTCACTAGCAAGTTTGAAGTCATAATTGAGCTCTTTAATAGCCCAATATGCTTTATGTTCTAGTTCAAGAGGTAAATGACAAGCTTTTCCATAAACCATCTTATAAGGAGACATACCCATAGGATTTTTGTATGCAGTTCTATAGGCCCATAACGCATCATCAAGTTTTTTGGACCAATTCTTTCTAGATCTATTGACAGTCTTTTGCAAAATTAATTTGAGCTCTCTATTGCTCAACTCTACTTGACCACTAGACTGCGGATGAAGGAGATGCGATTCTATGATTGACATCATACTTAGCAAGCATCTTACGGAAAGCACCATGAATAAAATGTGAACCACCATCAGTCATAAGATATCTAGGGACTCCAAACCTCGGAAAAATAACTTCTTTAAGCATTTTAATAGAGGTGTTATGATCAGCACTACTAGTTGGAATAGCTTCTACCCACTTAGTAACGTAATCAACAACAACTAAAATATGTGTGTAACCATTGGAGGCAGGAAAAGGTCCCATATAATCAAAGCCCCAAACATCAAACGGTTCGATAACAAGAGAATAGTTCATAGGCATTTCTTGACGTCTACTAATATTACCAATTCTTTGACATTCATCACAAGATAAGACAAACTTACGAGCATCTTTGAAGAGAGTAGGCCAATAAAAACCAGATTGTAGTACCTTGTGTGCAGTTCTATCTCTAGCATGGTGTCCTCCATAGGATTCAGAGTGACACTTGCGTAGGATCTGTTCCTGTTCATGCTCAAGCACACAACGTCTAATAACACCGTCTACTCCTTCTTTGTAAAGGTGTGGGTCATCCCAGAAGTAATGTCTTAAATCATAAAAGAACTTTTTCTTTTGCTGGTATGTGAAACTAGGAGGTATAAATTTAGCAACAATGTAATTAGTATAATCAGCATACCAGGGAGCAGTACGAGAAGCATTAACGACCGCTAATTGTTCATTAGGAAAGCTATCATCAATAGGCAGTGGGTCATCAAGAACATTCTCTAACCTAGACAAGTTGTCTGCAATGGGGTTCTCAGCTCCTTTTCTATCAATAATATGCAAATCAAATTCTTGGAGCAAGATAACCCATCTAATGAGTCTAGGCTTAGCATCTTTCTTTTCCATAAGATATTTAATAGCAGCGTGATCAGTGTGAATAGTAACTTTGGAATCAACAATATAAGGTCTAAACTTATCACATGCAAACACAACTGCTAAGAATTCTTTTTCAGTAGTAGCATAATTTCTCTGGGCAGTATCAAGAGTCTTACTAGCATACTGGATAACATTCAATTTCTTATCAACTCTTTGCCCTAGAACAGCACCTACAGCATAATCACTAGCATCACACATAATTTCAAAAGGTAAATTCCAATCAGGTGGCTGAACAATAGGTGTAGTGATCAAAGCTTTCTTAAGTATTTCAAATGCTTCTACACAATCATCATCAAAGACAAAAGGAATATCTTTTTGCAATAAATTAGTCAGAGGCCTAGAGATCTTAGAAAAGTCCTTAATGAACCTCCTATAAAAACCGGCATGACCAAGGAAACTTATTATACCTTTTATGTCCTTGGGACATGGCATATTTTCAATAGCATCACCTTTGGCTTTGTCAACTTCAATACCTCTCTCAGAAATATTATGCCCCAAGACAATGCCTTCATTAACTATAAAGTGACACTTTTCCCAATTCAGGACGAGACTAGTGTCTTCGCATCTCTGCAAAACTCGATCAAGGTTGCTCAAACAATCATCAAAAGAGGATCCATAAACGGAGAAGTCATCCATGAATACCTCACAAATCTTTCCACAAAAATCATAGAATATAGCCATCATGCATCTTTGAAAGGTAGCAGGTGCATTACATAAACCAAAAGGCATACATCTATAAGCAAAAGTACCGAAAGGGCAAGTAAAAGTAGTTTTTGATTGATCCCCCGCTGACATAGGTATTTGAGAGAAGCCAGAATAACCATCTAGAAAGCAGAAATGTGTATGTTTGGATAGTCTTTCTAGCATTTGATCAATAAAAGGTAAAGGGTAATGATCTTTCTTAGTGGCTTTATTTAATTTACGGAAATCAATTACCATCCTATAACCTGTAATAATTCTCTGTGGGATCAATTCATCTTTATCATTAGGAACAACGGTAATACCTCCCTTTTTAGGAACACAGTGGACAGGACTTACCCATTCACTATCAGCAACAGGATAAATTATACCTACCTCAAGGAGCTTTAGTATCTCCTTTCTTACCACTTCTTTCATCTTAGGATTCAATCGCCGTTGAGGATCTCTGACTGGTTTGGCACCTTCCTCCAATTTAATTTTGTATTGGCATAAGGTGGGACTAATGCCCTTAAGATCATCCAAAGTGTATCCAATAGCAGCGCAGTGCTTCTTCAGAGTTTTCAATAATCTTTCTTCTTCTTGCTCTGAAAGGTTACCGCTAATAATAACAAGATATATTTCCTTTTCATCAAGATAAGCATACTTAAGATTATCAGGTAATGGTTTGAGTTCAAACATGGGATCGCCCTTGGGTGGAGGGGGATCCCCAAGAATTTCAACGGGAAGGTTATGTTTCAGCAAAGGTTCCTGTTTAAGGAACACTTCATCTATTTCCCTTCTTTCCTTCATAAACATATCATTTTCATGGTCTAGCAAATATTGTTCTAACAGATCAGTAGGAGGCACGGCAATAGAAGCAAGACCAATAATCTCATCCTTACTAGGTGATTCTCTATCACGGGGTTGTCTGCAAAATTTAGCAAAATTAAACTCATGTTTCATATCCCTTAAGCCAATTTCAACAATATCATTTTCACAGTCAATCTTAGCTTTAACAGTATTCAAGAAGGGTCTACCAAAAATAATGGGGCAAAAATCATCTTGTGGGGAACCGAGAACAAGAAAATCAGCAGGGTATTTAACCTTCCCACACAAGACTTCAACATCTCTAACTATCTCGACTGGTTTAATGGTATCCCTATTAGCAAGCTTAATAGTGACATCAATGTTTTCTAATTCAACGGGTGCAATTTCGTGCATAATTTCTTTATATAAATCATAGGGTATTGCACTAGCACTAGCACCCATATCACATAAGCCATGATAACAATGATCTCCTATTTTAACAGAAATAATAGGCATGCCTACGATAGGTCTATGTATCTTAGTATCTGGTCTAGCAATATTAGCAGTCTCGCCACAGAAATAAATGACATGCCCATCTAAATTATCATCCAAGAGATCTTTAACCATAGCAATACTAGGTTCAACTTTGATTTGCTAAGGAGGTGTATAAGTCCTAGTATTACTCTTACAAACAACAGTTGAAGTTTTAGCATGATCCTTTATCCTAACAGGGAAAAGGAGGTTTCTCAACATAAGTAGTAGGAACAATAGGATCACTATAGGTGATGGTCTTTTCTTCAACTGTAATAGGTGCAACTACTTTTACTTCAACGGCAGGATTATATTTAAACCATTTATCCTTAGGGATATCAACGTGAGTACCAAAAGATTCACAGAAAGAAGCTACTATCTCAGAGTCAAGTCCATATTTAGCGCTAAATCCACGAAAAGCATCGGTATCCATATAAGATTTAACACAATCGAACTTAGGTGTCATACCTGACTCCTTACCATCGTCGGAACCCCAATCTTCAGAGTTGCGTTTAATTCTTTCCAATAAGTCCCATTTGAAATCAATAGTCTTCAGCATATAAGAACCAGCACAGGAAGTATCAAGCAGGTTGCGATCATTAAGAGAAAGCCAAGCATAAAAATTTTGAATAATCATTTCCCGGAAGAGCTCATGATTGGAGCATGAATATAACATTGATTTAAGCCTCCCCCAAGCTTGAGCAATGCTTTCTCCTTTGCGAGGCCAGAAATTATATATGTAATTACGATCACGATGAACAAGATGCATAGGATAGAACTTTTGGTGAAATTCCAACTTCAATCGTTTATAATCCCAAGATCCCGTATCATCACATAGCCTATACCATGTCAATGCATCTCCCTTCAAAGATAAAGGCAAGACCTTCCTTTTGACAACATCATCGGGGATACCTGCAAGCTAAAATAATCCACAAACTTCATCCACAAAGATAAGGTGTAAATTGGGATGCAATGTTCCATCTCCTGTAAATGGATTAGCTAGCAGTTTCTCTATCATGCGCGAAGGAATCTCAAAGTAAATATTTTCAAAAAGTTCAGTAGGTTGAGGAGAAACTCTTGGCTCTTCTGGTCGGGGTGAAGATACCCCGAACAAGCCCCTCAAAGGATTAGTTTCCATAGTGACAAGTAACAGAAAATTTTAGCACACTATATAAATGTTTCCTTACCAAGTTCCACTCACCAAAAGCGCTACACTCCCCGGCAATGGCGCCAGAAAAGAGTCTTGATGACCCACAAGTGTAGGGGATCTATCATAGTCCTTCCGATAAGTAAGAGTGTCGAACCCAACGAGGAGCAGAAGGAAATGATAAGCGGTTTTTAGTAAGGTTTTCTCTGCAAGCACTGAAATTGTAGGTAATAGATAGTTTTGTGATAAGATAAATTGTAACAAGTAACAAGAAATGAAAGTAAATAAAGTGCAGCAAGGTGTCCCAATCCTTTATGTAGCAAAGGATAAGCCTGGATGATTTCTAATAATGAGAAAGGAGCTCCCGAGGACACATGGGAATTATCGTCAAGCTAGTTTTCATCACGTTCATATGATTCGCGTTCGGTACTTTGATAATTTGATATGTGGGTGGACCGGTGCTTGGGTACTGCCCTTACTTGGACAAGCATCCCACTTATGATTAACCCCTATTGCAAGCATCCGCAACTACAAAAGAAGTATTAAGGTAAACCTAACCACAACATTAAACATATGGATCCAAATCAGCCCCTAATGAAGCAACGCATAAACTAGGGTTTAAGCTTCTGTCACTCTAGCAACCCATCATCTACTTATTACTTCCCAATGCCTTCCTCTAGGCCCAAATAATGGTGAAGTGTCATGTAGTCGACGTTCACATAACACCACTAGAGGAAAAGACAACATACATCTTATCAAAATATCGAACGAATACCAAATTCACATGACTACTAATAGCAAGACTTCACCCATGTCCTCAGGAACAAACATAACTACTCACAAAGCATATTCATGTTCATAATCAGAGGAGTAATAATATGCATAAAGGATCTGAACATATGATCTTCCACCAAGTAAACCAATTAGCATCAACTACAAGGAGTAATCAACACTATTAGCAACCCACAAGTACCAATTTGTGGTTTGGATACAAGATTGGGTACAAGAGATGAACTAGGGTTTTGAGAGGAGATGGTGATGGTGAAGATGTTGATGGTTATTGACCCCCTCCCGATGAGAGGATCGTTGGTGATGATGATGGTGATGATGATGGTGATGATTTCCTCCTCCCAGATGGAAGTTTCCCCGGCAGAACAGCTCCGCCGGAGCCCTAGATTGGTTCCGCCAAGGTTCTGCCTCGTGGCGGCGGAGTTTCGTCCCGTAAGCTTGCCCACGATTTTTTCCAGGGTAAGAGCCCTCATATAGCAGAAGATGGACATCGGGGGGCCACCAGGGGGCCCAGGAGACAAGGGGCGCGCCCAGTAGGGGTGGGCGCACCCCCCACCCTCCTGGCCAGGGTGTGGGCCCCCTGATGTATTTCTTTCGCTCAATAATTCTTATTAAATCCAAAAACATGTTTCGTGGAGTTTCAGGACTTTTGGAGCAGTGCAGAATAGGTTTCCAATATTTGCTCCTTTTCCAGCCAGAATTCCAGTTGCCGGCATTCCCCCTCTTCATGGTAAACCTTGTAAAATAAGAGAGAATATCCATAAGTATTGAGATAAAATGTGTAATAACAGCCCATAATGCAATAAATATCGATATAAAAGCATGATGCAAAATGGGCGTATCAGGACCCGAGGGGGGCACAAGACACTAGGGCGTGCCTGGGCCCCCTGGCGCGCCTAGGTGGGTTGTGCCCACCTCGGGAACCTTCACGACTCCAATTTTCTCCTGTTTGCTTGCTTCCAATGATAAACAATCTTTATATACCCCCCGAACGTGTTAACCACAGTATCGCGAAGAAATCTTTTGTTCTTATTTCTTGTTGTTTTTCTAGCAGATCTAAAAATATGTCATCTCAAAGCTCGGAGGAAGAGAACCCTGTTTCTTACCAGCCTCTGGATCCAAACAGCTTCAGGAGGACTTTTCCCTATATGTGGTCTGCAAATGAGGAGGATGAAAACGAACCTATTCCCCCTCGTTTCCTGCATGAAAGCAAGGAAGTGTTATGTAAGAGGATATTAAAGCTTGAGCTGGAGGATGGGGATCTGAGGGAGGACAACTTTATCCTTCAAAGCAAGCTGGATAAACTTACTACCTCATCACCACCACCATCATCATCTTCCCCACCAAAATAAACTTGAGTTCATGGTATGGGCACTCCCCTTGGCTTGTGCCACACTTGGGGGGGGGGTGCCCCAGTATCGTATCATCACCACTATCTTTGCCTTTATCTATTTTAGTCTGATCTTTAGTTATCCTATGATTTAGTTCAATAAAAGTTTAGTTCGATCTGTTTTTGAGTGTTTGCTTAGTGATCTACCTATCTATGTAATCGTGTGCAAGATATATAACAAAGTTTAATTTGAGTTTTTTCTCTTTACTTCCTTGTTGCACTAAAAAGAAAATAAATAAATAAATAAGATCGTATGCTAATCTTATGCTAAGTAATGACATCACATAAGTAAAAGTATAAGTGGTAAAATTTGTTGGAGATTGACAAACATAGCATTGGTCAATGATGCAACTCATGAAAGAATTAATAAGGGAAGAGAAGATTTGCATGCAAATACACTATCTTGGACATCTTTTATGATTGTGAGCCATCATTAAATATTATATGTCAAAATTGTTGACGTTGGACAAGGAAGACAATGCAATGAGTTATGCTTGTTCATATTCACATAGATGTTATGCTGTTATAGATCCTTCAACATGTGGTGCTTTCCCAATATCTTTGCGCCAAAAATTCCACACTAACTAGAGATACTACTTGTGCATCCAAAAACCTTAAACCCAAATTCATGCCCTGAGAGTCCACCATACCTACATATGGATTGAGTAAGATCCTTCAAGTAAGTTGTCATCGGTGCAATAAGGCAATAAAAATTGCCTCTAGAAGTGTTGGATCATTTAGTGTAAGAGAAAATTGAGCGTTCTACGAACTTGTGATGACAAATAATAAAAGCGACAGACTGCATAATAAAGGTTGCTATCATAAGGGCCAATATAACGTGACGTTCTTTTGCATTAAGGGATTTGGCATACAAACAAAAAGCGCATGACAACCTTTGCTTCCCTCTGTGAAGGGCCTATCTTTTACTTTCATGTATTTACTTTTATGCAAGAGTCAAAGTATTCTTCCCTATTCATTTTTATTTACTCTTTTGGCAAGCATCATGTGGTGAGGAAAGATCTAAGCACATATATCCAGTTGGATGTGAGTGGGCATGAATTAGTATTGTTGACATCACCCTCGAGGTGAATATGTTGGGAGGCGAAACTATAAGCCCCTATCTTCCTATGTGTCTGGTTGAAACATTTTGCTCATGGGTATGATGTGAGTGTTAGAAATCATAGAAGATTATATGATGGTTGAGTATGTGGACTTGCCAAAAGGCTCCGACACATGAACCTTCCTGAAAATATGATGAATTGTAGTTGCAAAGTTGACTGGGAACATAGTTTTTTGGTTTTCAATAGAGTTTATGCTTTATACTTCAATGTTGTGATGAATCATTACTTGTTCATGAGAAGCTATATGATGAAAGTTGTGTGACAAAGTTTTATGTTAAAGTTCCTTGCTATCATAATAATAATCATGATGCTTCTATGTCTGTATTCTATTTTTATCGACACCTCCCTCTCAAATCACGTGGTCATGTTTTTCGATATCGGCTTTCACTTGAGGACAAGCGAGGTCTAAGTTTGGGGGAGTTGATATGACCATTTTGCATCATTATTTCCTACTGTTATTTATAATGTTTTATGCATAATAATGCTTTTTGGAGTATTTCTAATGCCTTTTCTCTCATAATATGCAAGGTTTACACAAAGAGGGAGAATGCCGGTAGCTGGAATTCTGGAGCTGAAAAAGCTACGTCGTAGTTACCTATTCTGCACATCTCCAAATGAGATGAAAAATTACGGAGAATTGTTTTGGAATTTATGAAAAATACTGGAGCAAATAACTACCGGAGGAGGCCCACCAGGTGGGCTATGCCCACCTGGGCGCGCCCTGGTGGGTTGTGCCCTCCTCGGCCCGCCTCCGGTGCCCATCTTATGGTATAAAAGTCATTTTGACCTAGAAAAAAATAAGGGGAGGACTTTCGGGACGAAGCGATGCCGTCTCAAGGCGGAACTTGGGAAGAGCACTTTTGCCCTCCGGCGGAGCAATTCCACAGGGGGAACTTCCCTCCCAGAGGGGCGAAATCATCATCAACATCATCACCAACAACCCTCTCATCTTTGGGAGGACAATCTCTATCAACATCTTCAACGCACCATCTCCTCTCAAACCCTAGTTCATCTCTTGTGTTCAATCTTTGTACCGGAACCTTAGATTGGTACTTGTGGGTGACTAGTGGTGTTGATTACATCTTGTAGTTGATTACTATATGGTTTATTTGATGGAATATTATATGTGCAGACACATTATGCTATTTAATACCCCTCTGATCTTGAGCATGATTATCATTTGTGAGTAGTTACTTTTGTTCTTGAGGTCACGAGAGAAGTCATGTTGCAAGTAATCATGTGAACTTGATATGTGTTCGATATTTTGATGATATGTATGTTGTGATTCCCTTAGTGGTGTCATGTGAACATCGACTACATGGCACTTCACCTTATTAGGGCCTAAGGGAATGCATTGTGGAGTAGTTATTAGATGATGGGTTGCTAGCATGACAGAAGCTTAAACCCTAGTTTATGCGCTATTTCGTAAGGGGTCGATTTGGATCCAAACGTTTAATGCTATGGTTAGATTTTATCTTAATACTTTCTCGTGGTTGCGGATGCTTGCAAGGGGATTAATCATAAGTAGGAGGTTTTTTTAAGTAAGAACAACACCTAAGCACTGATCCACCCACATATCAAATTATCAAAGTAGCGAACACGAATCAAGCCAACATGATGAAAGTGACATTGTGAAATTCCCGTGTACCCTCAAGAACGCTTTGCTTATTATAAGTGATCGTTTTGGCATGTCCTTTGCCTCAAAAGGATTGGGCTACCTTGCTGCACTTTATTTACTGTTACCGTTACTTGCTTGTTACAAATTATCTTGCTATCAAACAACCCATTACCGACAATTTCAGTGCTTGCAGACAATACCTTGCTGAAAAGCACGGCTGCTACAAATCAACCGGATGATTTCTCTAGGAAATCATCCGCCTCGCTGGCCGTTTGATCTACGCTCCAATGGCCATTCGATAACCGCAAGTCAGCAAAGCTGCACGCTTCAACGCAGCACCGTAGCATCTAGCAAAGCTCCCTTGCAGCCCCGCGATATCTCTATTGCATCACCATTACAGCTTCCACAGCCCCGGTGGTGCTCCATTGCAGCCTCGGTGAAGCTCCAATGCAGCGCAGGGGTGCAGCAAAAGCTCCAAGGGAGGTCGGCGAAGCTCCATTGCAACGCCATGGCCGGGCCGTCGTGGTCGTCGTCACAGCACACCCGAAGCTCCATTGCAGCGCCGGAGTTGCAACCGCCATGGCCGGCTCATCGCGGTCGCCGACACAGCACCAGCGGAGCTCCATTGCAATGCCGGAGTTGCAACCGTCATGGCTGGCCCGTCACGGTCGCCGACGCAACACTGATGAAGCTCCATTGCAGCCTGATGACCGTGTCGGCGCTCCAATGCATCAACGGCAAATGGCGGAGCTCCGCTGTAGCCTGATGATCACGGCGACGCTCCAATGCATCAACGGCGGAGCTCCATTGCAGCCTGATGACCGCGGCGGCGCTCCATTGCAGCCCCGATGAGTGATGCAACGCAGTTGTTGTAGCACCGAAGAAGAGCTGCATCATCGCGCCCCGTGCCTCTCTGCAGCGGCATCAGTGCTGCATCGCCGGTAGTCATCGGGACCCCCCATCACGCATCACCGACGAGCGCTACAAACGCAGCGCCGACAAGTGGGCTTTGGCAGCTCGCGTTGCAGCTGGGGGTAGCGGTGCATTGGCAGCTTGGGAGGCAGCACCGATTTGGAGCTTTGGTGTCGTTGCTTGGAGCGCATCCATGGCATCGGCAGTAGAAACCGCGCGGTGGTGGCAGCGGCCAGAGCAGGGAGCGGGCGGTGGGGACGAGGAGAGAAAGGGGATCGACTGAGTCAGGTGGAAGAGATGAGAAGATAAGGTTGATCGTGGGCGGGCCTGACCGGGACACGTGTCACTCGTAGCGAGCGATTTAAGTGAGCTTGTTTTCATCCGGTTGATAACAAACGTTCTCCCTTGTCATTTCCTTCTGCTCCTCGTTCGGTTTGACACTCTTACTTATCGAAAAGACTACGATTGATCCCCTATACTTGTGGGTCATCAGGCACCACTAGTGGAATCACGACATCTCGCATTGTGTGAGGGTGTGAGGAGAATAGGGTGGCCCTAGTGGCTTCTTGGGGAACATTGTGCTTCCACACCGCTCCAACGGAGACGTACTTCCACTCAAAGGGAAGGAACTTCGGTAACACATCCTCGTCTCACCGGCTCCACTTGTGGTTACTTCTTACCTTTACTTTGTGCAAGCTTTACTTGTGTGGTATCCTTTGCTTGCTTATGTTGTTGTTTCTAGCATCATATAGGTTGCTCACCTAGTTGCACATCTAGACAACATATTTGTTGCTTAACCTAATCTGTTAAGAAAAGCTAAAAATTGGTGGTTGCCTATTCACCCCCCCCC
>NC_041381.1:438468319-438500915 GCF_002162155.2 Triticum dicoccoides
CTCGGTAAAGCTATTGAACCGAGGTTTTGCGTGTGCATGTGGGTGGGGTGGGGGCTTCTCCCCCGTTGAAATGATGCGTAAACAAGTCATGTTATGGTTGCCAGCTGGTCGATCGGCGTGAATCTCGCAATCGTAGTTAACAAGTTTTGGTCCCTTTCGCCTCGAATTCTCCGTCGCCGAGGCTATATAAAGCAAGTTTCTTGCTCCATCTCCATTTCCTCTACTCTTCCCTAGCAGACCCCCTCTGCTCTTAGCTACACATGGAAAACTCACCATCGTTGCCTCACTCGTAGGTTGACGGTGGGGAGTGAAGTGGAGCCTTCTCTAATTTAGCGGTGATGATCAGTAACTTAACTATGTTTACATGTCTAGCTTTATGTTTGTTGCAGTTCTGGAAAATACTTGCGGGTAAGGCGCAGAAGACGTGGTTTATTCTTCTATATATGAAACTCTCCCTACCGACTCCGATGGTTCATCGGCGGCCGAGAGGGGGAGGGGGTGACACTACTTCTTTCCCTTCAGTTTACCCATACAAAAGTTCCTCTCTTCCTATATCCCTTTCTTTCGGTGCTGACAATTTTCTCCTCCGCATCCATTGTCATACAATACCAACGAAGGTTCACTGACAGATGGGTAACTTCATCTCTCCTCCCTTCCCTCCTCCATGTCAGAGAAAATTTTCTCAAATCTAATTATGTCAAGAGGATGGTAGACATCAATATGTCGACAGTCTAGGCGATAACAAGTTTCATCGTTAGGAATTTTCTATCTAGATAGTTGACAAATCACGGTATTATTCAGAAGTTTTCTATATCCCCTTTAGGGACTCTAGACCGAAGAACCGGATTTTTTTTTTTGAGGGAAGATGTCCAGTTAGCCTGAGCCCCCAGGTGAGTTTACCTTCTTGCAGCTGTAGAGAGTCACCACACCAGATCCGCTCCACCAAAGCCGTGGCGTGAGGAGAAAGACCTGGGGGAGATGATGTAATTTCGAACTTCTTAGGGCTAACCTTTTCCAGCTGCATCAAGCTTTTGCATTGTCGTTTTGGTAACCGAAGCTTATCCCATTTTTGGCAGTTTTACCTTTGCGTGAAACCAGGCGCAGTAAACAACAAGGCTCACATTGAACCATCATCAGAAGAGACCAACGGTGGTTCATCTCGCCGCTGAGCTGGATGCATGCGTTCATATGCAGCCGAGATCGAGGAGCCCCTCCCATGGACGGTGTGCGCTCGGCTGCTCGCCTCGCGTGCGACCGGCCTCCTTTCCACGTCCTCTGCAGCTTACCCGCAAGCCTTTTCCGGAGAGCCGCGACGAACTCGAGGCTACTGGGCGTGTAGACAAGGTGGAGTTACTGGTCTTCACCGCGAGATTAGCGGAGGGGGGCTTCAGTTCGCCCCTGATCACCGCGCGCGCACCGGCAACCGGCGGGTGAGGCTGAGGCGACCCATGCCGGGCTTTCCATGTGAGGGGTGCCGTGTGTGCGCCGAGCCGTGCGCCCCTGCGCTGCGTGCTCTCCCTTGTGCGCCCAGGCCTTGTCTCGTAGCCGGGGCGCGCAACAAACCTCTGTGGACGCACGTGCACGCGCGGCGTGCCATAGCACGGAGCTGGGCCTTTATCAACCCCGCCTCGCCGTGCCATTGCCATCCGCCAGCGAGCGAGAGAGAGAGAGAGACAGTGTGTTTGTGTGAGAGTGAGGGGTCGAGCGAGGTAGTGGTGGCCATGGCTGGAATGCGTGAGATGGCGATATTCTACTCACAGGAGCGCAGCTTATTCCACCGGCTGGTGCGCGACCTCGGGCAGGAGAAGGAGCATATGAGGTGGGTGATCGCGCTCTGGCTCTGGTTCGAGGCCGATGGGAACGACAAATTCATGCGCCGCGCGGCCGCGCTCCCGGGCCCCGTCGTGCTGCGCTTCGTCGACGAGGCGCTGGCGTGCCTCGCCCGCCTCGCCGGCCGCGTGCTCGCCGGCGCCAGCACGCTCCTCCCCTGCACCAACGCGCTCCTCAACAAGCCCATCGACGACGTCACCTACTTCGACGAGCACCGCGACAACATCATGCCCCGCGTCAAGTTACTGTACAAGACCGTCTGCCGCGTCGTCCTCGACGACGCCTGCGCCTCCGACAACGCCGTCTTCTTTCCCAGCAAGAGCAGCACCGCCTCCGCGCCGCGCGCCATCGGCACCCCCGTGCTCGCCACCGCCATCTCCCCACCCCCCCAGACGCCAACGACGCCGAGGTTCGCCGACCTGAACGCAATAGTGACGCCGAGGTTCTCCTAGCTGAACGCGATGGCGCCGCCGTGGGCCCCGATCCGGCTGGCGCAGCCGTACCAGCCCCAGCCCCAGCACCAGCACCAGCAGCATCAGATGATGATCGTCGACCGCCTTCCAGAGGAGTTCCGCTCGCTCTTCATCACCTTCTCCCGCGGATACCCCATCGACAAGGACGACATCAGGGAGTTCTTCAACTCGTAAGCTCGCGCCGCCACTACTATATATATCATCAGCATATCTATCTCTGGTCAATATATATACAAACGATGACCGTCATCATACATGCATGCATGCATGCATGGATGGATGGATGCAGGCTGCAGGGGCGCCCGTGCGTGGAGGACGTGATGGTGGAGAGGGCGGCGCCTGGGCAGATGCCGGTGTACGGGAGGGTGGTGCTGCAGAGCCCGGACATGATCCCGGCGCTGCTCGGGGGCGAGCCGACGGCCAAGTTCATCATCAAGGGCAGGCACCTCTGGGCCAGGGTGTACGTGCCCTGCTCCAGGCACACCTTCCAAGCCTGAATGCTCGATCCATCCATCCATCCATGCATCCAGCTACCTGGCCTACAATTAAGCTGCATGCGTGCATGGAGCTGGAGCTTGAAGATATGCCATGGCACAGTCAGTTACCCGGTTCATATCATATGCTACCTACTACTCGATCGATCGATTGGTCCAGAGACTATGCTCGAGAGATGAGACAACCATCGATCGATATACATATGTGTGTCCAGTTTGTGCTTTGTGCTTGTCTTAATTATATCGGATATATGGAATAAATGTGTGTTTACTTCCCGTTTGATACATGAAAGTATTTATGCTACTCTGTTATTATACTTGTTAGGTCCACCAGGGCCTCCATAATGCCAAGCCCCTCAATGCTTCTTTTGTTTGATCAGCTGATCTCGATCAGGCCCTGGTTTGAGATAGCGGGGATTATTTCCTGTTCCTGCCAGAATTCAACACTTCATTGCCTCTTTGGTTCAAAGGATTTTTATAGCAGGCTTTTTGGAGGATTAAAAAAATTTAGGAGTTATGTCTATGTTGGTTGTTTGATTCATACAATTGAATCTATAGGGATTTCCATAGTAAATCTAGCACCGACTCCAATCTCTTGGAAAATTTCTTTGTTTTACTTGTGATGCAATCAAACAAACTCCAAAGTCAAACCATGTAGGATTCAATTGGGCATGACACTCTAAGGCCTCCTTTGGTTCATATGATATGAATATCATAGGGATAGGAAAATCATAAGAAATGAGAACATGTATTTCAATTCTATGGACAAAGAGATGTCATTCGATGCATAGGATAGGAATTTTGTCATTGAGTCTAGGGTAAATTTTTTTTCCTTTGAAATGCAAAGGATTGGTTCCTATCCTACATAGGAATAGGAATCCATTCCTACAAAGTAAAGGGCTCCAAATGAATTTTACCTTTGAAAATTATATTCTACATAACCCCACAAAATTCCTACAGACCAAAGGAGGCCTAATCACGTATTTTTCCTATTCCAGTGTTTTTACAATCATGTGAATGAAATAAGTCGAGGCCTCCTTTGGTTTAGTGGAATTTTGTAAGAATTCTAAAGGATGGAAATTTTGTAGGCAAAATTCCTTTGGAGCTCTTTGCTTTGTAGGAATGGATTCCTGATATTATGTAGAATACGAATTAATCCTTCACATTTCAAAGGCCAATGGAAAAAATCCTACCCTATGAATCAAGTGACATCTCTTTCCCTATAGGAATTGAATTGAGAAGTGACATAAGTGACATCTCTTTCCCTATAGGAATTGAATTGAGAAGTGACATAAGTGACATCTCTTTCCCTATAAAAATTGAGATGCATGTCTTCTCTTCTTATGGTTTTTTATTCCTATAATATTCCTATCCTATGAACCAAACGAGTGGAATTTCCCACGATATTCCTGTGTTCCAAACAGGCCACTAGTTATGCGAATCGAACAGTTTCATGTGAAATTCCTGCATTCAAACAGGCCGTTGTTTACCAGACAGTTTGGTAGCCTCTACTTACATGGCGGCACCAAGGATGTTTCCAGTTACAGAACAGGCTCAAGCTCCCAATATAGAAACTACCCAAATCCATGTCTACATCAATACTCCTCCGTCCAAAAATAACTGTCTCAAGCTTAGTACTCCCTCCATAAACTAATATAAGAGCGCTTAGAATACTAAAATAGTGATCTAAACGCTCTTATATTAGTTTACAGAGGGAGTACACTTATTTTGGGACGGAGGGAGTAGTATCTTTCAGGGTAGTATGCCTCATAAGATCATATATACCAATTATGGAAACATTTTGTGGCATGTGAAATGGATACAGATGATCACGTCGACATCTACTGACTTATTCCTCCGTGTGCGTTTTCTCCCACATAATCCAGCACATCTAGTGTCACCGCCTACAAGCTTCAATTCGCACTGCTTACAGTTTTGATGCTGCGACGTAGCTCTGCTCAGAATGCCCCTCGACAAAGCTCTGCTTGGCATGTTTGCCAGATAGCCAGGTAGCGAGCGCATCGACCAGCCTCTTGATGTCATCCGAGGAATGAGAAGCACTCAAAGTTATTCGCAGCCTGCCAAGAGATTCATGGTCAGTTAATCTTGGTCGACAGTTGAAACAGAGTCTCATTGGTGATTATCTGTACTGAAATCGAGCAGGAATCCATAGATACAGAGACATGCATGCTACAACAGATCTTGCTAATTATGACATTGTGCTATATGCCCTTAATGGTACAGTCCTAGTCCAGTTACTTGGACACAGGGTTGCAAGTTCTAGATTGGTGAAGTTCATGACAAGACACTGGATTGCAAGGGGAAGGAGGGACCTGCATGAGTTGGGCGGCACGGTGGGTGGTCGAATTGGTGTAACATGAAATCCAGATCTTAGCATATGCCTGCAGTTCAAAGATGGAATAATTAGGAGCATAAGATGACCCAGGCTGGAACTAAATAAAATTGGAAGGAAGAGATATAACCTGCCAGCCCTCAGTGCTGCTTCTTCACTTCCTACTACTATGGAAATTATGGGACTAGTTATATTGAGTTTAGTCAAGGATGCAAAATACTGCACGTGCCTCCAGACCAATGATCTCCGCCATCGTTCCTTCCTCGAGACATGGAGCGCGGCTGGAATCAGAAAACAGCACGGATATTTGAAGCAATGTGATAGTTTCTCTTTCAGAAAAATGCAAGTTCCTGATAACTATAGTTTCTTAAACTAGCTGAAGTGTTTGTACCCAGTTATCATTCTTACTGACCAATGTGAAAGCACTAGTCATCATTTTAAGCATTTCCTAATGAAAAGAAGGTAAGAGAAAATAGTGGACATCAGCCCAACAAATGGAACACAACAATGACAGACCGCTAGCTTGCGATATTCATTTTAGAGGGTTCTATGACACAGTTGGTATGTTGTGAATATTACCTTGAACAGAAGCAACTACTGGCACTGGCAAAGCAGTTGAAAAAATGAACGAACGACCTCGCGACTGAATTAAACTCTTCCATCGGGTGCTGCTCAACACATTGCAAATTTTTAGTTATTAGCCAGTAAACTATCAAGATATTATAGTAAGTCCAAAGTTTAGGGAAGCCATGAAGTGTGGAGTGCTGATATTCCAGAGTCCAGTGTCCAGTACCATAAATATACAGTGTTGCAAATGTGCATAACAAGTTATCTCCCGTTCATTGAATTATAAGCATGGGCACTGTGGTGCAAATTTGCCAAAGCTAACTTATATGACATGACCCAGAACCTTGAAAATCACTTTATACGATCTCATTTTTTTGTACTAAAATCAGTACCACATTGTACAAAAGTGTGTGCATTCATACGACAACCTGATCTAAGTGTCTGTTTACCTGCATGCCACAAACCCACCCTGGCAGCCAGCAGCCTTACTTAAGGTGCCAACACTTATGTCAATTCCACTCTCACATTCAAGCAGCTCGGGTACACCACCACCATTATCACCACAAACAAGTGTTCCATGGGCCTGTCCAAGGAAAATCGCAACAAAATCGATCACTAAGAAATTCTGCAAAACTGTATCTGAGGGGAGATAAAATTACTAACATCATCGATGACCAATAAAAATCCATACTTCCTGCGTAGTTCCACAAGTTGAGGTAATGGAGCAAAATCACCATCCATGCTAAACAAGCTGCATTGCATCAACAAAAGAGTATCTGAATTTGGTGCTCTGACATTATGCATACAGAAGCATGCCTCTACTTATACTACACACAAACATAAATATACTTTTTAAGTGAGGAAATTAAATTTGAGAAAAACTTGCCTATCTGTGACAACAACTTTCTTTTTTATTGAGCAACTGGACCTGCACGGATAATGGTATTGTATTGTAGCTATCTCAGTTCATGATTACATATGGCATATTATGCAATGATGATATTATGACTGAAAAGTGAAAAACATACAGGAGGAAATCAAGATGGGACATGTCACAGTGCTTGTAGACAAACACTACAGCTTCTTGCTGCCGCTCAATAAGGCGAATCCCATCGATGATCGAAGCATGATTCAGGGCATCTGAAAAAATAGCAATTCTCTCGTCCTTTGCGGGTTTTCTGCCAACCGCCAAAAGAGAGCTAATACTCCCCAGAACAGTCATCACAGCCATATTGGCAGAAAATCCGGTGGGGCAGAGAAGGCAATCCTGTAAAAAAAACTCTAAAGTGAGGATGCAAAACTTGTGAAATAATGACTACTTGAACTAAAAAAACTGCGACGCTAGACCTCTTTTTTCTTCAACTCTGCCAATGATTCCTCCACCAATTTGTGATAAGTAGTATACCCACATATCAACGCGGAGCCTCTAGGGCCCATGCCGTACTCTTGAGCTGCCTAGCAAACGCACCCAATCGTTAGCTCAAGCAGAGACTCGTCGATTCAGAGTACTCTACAGTCCTGAGAATCGCCACGATTGCAGATCTTGCACACCTTTGATGCGGCCTCACGGACTGCCGGATGTGAGCTGAGTCCCATGTAGTCATTCCCGGAGAAAAGAATGAGCTTCTCACCCAGCTCCTCTTCCTGGCCACTGGCCTCGCCACCTAAACCAAACGTGCCCATGAACAAGCCATGTAGTGAGCACTGCCAGTAAATCTTGAAAGTGCAATATAACCAGAAACGATAAATAAATAAACACAAATAAACTCCGGAGCGTTGTTCTTTCTTTTTGCATACCATATCCTAACAGCTTAACAGGGACACAGTCACACAGCAAGGCAGCAAGCAACACGCAGAAAGAATTGAGCAGAATTGTCTAGGGTATTATTGCGAGTAAGTGTGCGATATTGACGCTGCCTGCTGCAGACCTTCGGCGAGCCACTGGCGGAGGGTGGCGCGGTCGAGGCGGATCTCGACGGCGGCGCGGTCCCACGGGCCGGGGCCTGGGAACGTCTCCGGCGGCGCGGCCGGAAGAGCCAGGGCGATGGGGCGTGTGGCGCGCAGGAGGCTCCTGGACGCCAGCTCACCGAGCGCGGCGTCCACGAGCGCGTCCCATTGCGCCATTCCGTCGAACAGGCGGCGGCCGCTTCCTCCTCGCTGGTGGTGGGACGGAGAGGACGAGGCGCGGACACGGAGAAAGGTCACGTGACAGAGCAGTTGGCCCACGCTTCAATGACCAGCACGTCAGCCCAACCAGGATCGGCCCAGGTTAAAGACTATATTGGGCCGCAGGCCAACAGCCGATTGTATTGTACTCGGCCCCGTGACGCTCATCGTGTCTCAGTTTCCCTGATTAAAAAACAGTAGTCGTGTCTTGGTCAAGCCGCCTTGAGCTTTCCCTCGAAAAAAAGAGACCGCCTCCACCACCACCAGCTCTCCACTCCGGCGACTCGAGCGCTCCTTTCGCCGGCGGGCGGTGGTTCTGCGCGGCGGTTGCTCGCGTGTAGGTGCGACTCCCTCTCGCGCTCCCGACTCCTCCTCTCCACATCTCAGACACGAAGTCCCTCGTCTGCACACGCTTGTTTTCAGTAGCCTCTGTTTATGCTTGGTTTCTGTTACGTCCTGTCAAAGTTATGCCGGATCCGTCTATTATATTCGCGCGTGGTGTTCCAGCCTAGTTTTCGATGTGTTCGTGCCTGATTTTGTGATGAACTGATGATGGCATGCTGTTGTTCTCGCTTTCGCGTGGTAGGGTTTCAGTTCAGCCCCTTTATGTTGAGCACAATCGAGGCGAAATAGTTCATACCATGCCTGGTTTTACATGATTCTGTGATACTTTATGTGGACCTGGTATAGAACATGTTTTTGGCATGCTTGTTTAGTTCATATGGGAAGAACTGTGACTGTCCTTACCGGCTGATTTTATTTTGGCTAACACATTGATGGATTCCTATGTGTGCCGCTCAGCGGATTGTGACGGTTTTCGCCCGGTTTTCCGTTAATTAACTGGGCAATTCTCTTCTGCTTTATTAATGGATGAGGCAAATCTTTTGCCTCCGTTTCAAAAAAAAAATTGATGGATTCCTGTCTTTTCTAGTGTGATTGCTTTTCTTCGAGCCACGAGCTTGGGATTTGAGAATGATTCTTAGCTCTTGTCAGTTGCCAGTTTGTCACTGGGTATGTAGTAATATGTCTTTGGTTTATCTACTTGTTGTTGCTTACGTAGTTCAGAACTGTAGTTATTTTTATTTTATTTTGAAAATCTGTAAGTTTGGACAGGGAAATTCGAACATCATATTTCATAAAGGTTGAAGGATGCGGAACTTATGAAAACTTGTGTTTACGAGTTTGCACGTGACTATGCTTTTAATATTTTAATTGACAGCGCGTCGCTCCCGTGCGAGCGACACGGGCGGACGCCCCAGCCCTAGCCGCCGGCGGCGGCGGCATCCCGTCTGTCCTCTCCGTCGCCACCGGAGGACGCCTCGCGGTCGACGGTGGCGGCGGGGACCTTTTCTACGCTGGCGCTGGGGGGCTCTCGGACACGGCGAGTGGTCTCTTGGTCGCCTGCGCATCGCCCATGGTGTTGGTGCCCGGATCTGTCCGATCTGACGCGCCTGGCTTCGGCTTCCTGGTCGACGTGCGGCTTGGCACGCGGGCACGGAGCTGCAAGAAGAGGGCCGTCATGTTCTGGTCAGATCCGCGCCGGCTGATCTGAGGCGGCGGTCTCGCGGGGACGGACGGTGCTCCTCCGGCGGCGGGGAGTGCTCGTCGGTGGGGTAGACCGGATCTCCTCGGTTGCGCGGGCAGCGAGGTCCCGGTGGGCGCTGGTCATGGTGCGGGGAGGCCTCGGGCTCCCCTCGTCAGATCGGAGGCGATCTGGTCCGCTCGAGTTGCACGACCTCCGGCCAGCTTGGATCTCCGGCGTGCACGCGCCTGCTGATGTTGTGTCTGGTTCGGAGGTGGCGGCAGGGTGCTTAGCCGGGGGAAACCCTTGGCCGCCGGTGGCGGTCACGGCGTCGATGGCGTCCCGGACACCATTCCCTCCTTGGTGGCGGCGCCGAGGCTAAACCTCCCCTGCTGCTCCCCTTCCCCTGCGTCCGGGTGAAAAACCTAGCCCTGGTGGCTAAGCGGCGGCGGCGCCACAGCATCGTCACCTTCTTGAAGGCGCCGACTTGGGCATGGGGATGCTGGGTGTGCATGGCGAGTTTATCTGGTTCCTGGTGGCGGCCTGTCTGATCTACCGCGTCACTGCTCCGGGCTTGTCTCGTGACTGCGATGCTTATCTTCCAGCCGTGTTTCCGATGGCGACCTCGCCCTTCCTCACCTTGTACTTGCCGTGGTGGAGCGGTTCTTCATCTCACTCATTGATGGCGGCGGAGATCGGCGGCATGGCGCTGTCGAGGCTCGGCGTCCGATGCGCGGAGATGGACTCGCGCAGGAGGAGGTAGCTGTCTGGCGTCATGGTGACGTCGATGGCAGGAGTGGCCTTCACAAAGTAGAAGACTCAATATAATCTGAAGACGGACTTGTGGAAGATGGCGGCGACGACACAAGAGTGTGTCTGACCGGATTGTGCCTCAGACCCGGTATGTGGCTCGGCTGGGGCTTCCGGCTTTTGATGTTAGGTTTAGGTGAGTGGTTTGGGTAGTGGCCCAGCTAGCATCCCTTCATCATATGGATAAGAGTAGCGGCATTTGTTGCCAAGATGGTGGATTCAGGTATATTGTTTGTAATACTTTGTAAGGTCCTCGAGAATAATTAATAAAGTGGCCGTATGCATCTTCCAGATGCAGAGGCCGGGGGTCATCCTCCTTTTCGAAAAAAAAATACATTGTGTGTTCTTGTTCAGGCTCTCTGTTATGCGGCCCACCAATATAAGAGCTGGTTCATGAGAAAATGATGTTTGGGGATTTTTCATTTTGATTGGTGTCACGTCATGATTTTTTTTGCTCCAGTTATTATTATTCTTGTCGTGTTGCTGTACTAGAGTTAAGACACTTATTTTGGGACGGAGGGAGTACTTATATAGAGTCATGAAAACGCTGAGTTTATTCTGCTTTTACATAGTACTTGCTCGTAATTTTGGGACTTTAGTTATGTGTGCAAGTTTTAGCCAGCAGAGGTTTTCTCAATTTTAGATTTATAGATGTCAAAAATTGTTTGAGTGTCCCCTGTTGGTGAGTTTTCTTATGGTTCCAGTACCTCTGTTACAGAATGGCTTCATCTCATTGACTTCATTAAGCATTACTATGTTTCTTATGTTGGAAAACTGAGAAATTCAAAGCAGATTGCACCCTGTTGCTATTTTTTACATTGAAGATGTACAATTTATTCCGGAATGATGTACATAAAATCTAGAAGTTGGCCCTCTGATACCTGTTTTTTGTTGAACAATCAGGAAAATGTCATCAAATCCTGAAGCAGGCAAGCGTTATGCACGCAGAGACCTTTTGCTCAAGATCCAGTCAGATGCTCAAAAGTGTTGGGAGGATAGCAAAGTTTTTCATGCTGAGCCGGGCAATAAATCTCCAGGCCCTGGTGAAAAATTCTTCGGCAACTTTCCGTATCCTTACATGAATGGATTGCTTCATTTGGGACATGCGTTCTCATTGTCCAAGCTTGAGTTTGGTGCTGCATACCACAGACTCCGTGGCTCGAATGTTCTATTGCCATTTGCTTTCCACTGTACCGGGATGCCAATCAAGGCCTCAGCTGATAAGCTGGCCAGAGAGATACAACAGTATGGAAACCCTCCAGTGTTTCCTCAAGCAGAGAATAATTCAAGTGCTGAAGTGACAGATGATAGAGAAGTTGAGCAGGCTGCGGCCGTTGCCCCGGATAAATTTAAGAGCAAGAAATCTAAGGCTGCTGCAAAGACTGGCATGCAGAAGTTCCAATGGGAGATCATGAAGAGCTTTGGCCTGTTAGATGAAGACATTGCCAAATTTCAAGATCCTTATCACTGGTTGACCTACTTCCCTCCGTTGGCGGAGAAAGACCTTAAGGACTTTGGCCTAGGTTGTGATTGGAGGCGTTCATTCATAACCACCGACATGAATCCTTTCTATGATGCTTTTGTTCGATGGCAGATGAGAAAACTCAAGAAAATGGGGAAAGTTGTTAAGGACATGAGGTACACAATCTACTCCCCATTGGATGGCCAACCTTGTGCCGACCATGACAGGGCAACAGGTGAAAATGCACTGCCACAAGAATATGTGCTGATTAAAATGGAGGTGATTCCACCTTTTCCCCCAAAGTTGAAGGTCTTGGAAGGAAAAAATGTTTATTTGGCAGCAGCTACATTGAGACCAGAGACTATGTATGGCCAAACTAACTGTTGGGTGCTGCCCAATGGAAATTACGGGGCTTTTGAGATCAATGATGCCGATGTCTTCATTCTGACAGCAAGGTCTGCTCTTAATCTGGCATATCAGAATCTATCCAGGGTCCCCGAAAAGCCAACCTGCTTAGCTGAGCTTTCTGGCAACGATTTGATTGGTTTGCCATTAAAGTCTCCTCTTTCCTTCAATGAAATCATATATGCGCTTCCCATGCTCACTATCTTAACAGATAAAGGTACTGGCATTGTGACTAGTGTTCCAAGCGATTCGCCAGACGATTTCATGGCACTGCAAGCTTTAGTCACAAAGCCGGCATTGAGAGCAAAATTTGGAGTCAAAGACGAGTGGGTTCTTCCATTTGATATTATACCAATAATCGACATTCCTGGATTAGGAGACAAGTCAGCTGAGAAGGTATGTGTTGATCTTAAGATTACGAGTCAATATGACAAGGAAAAACTTGCTGAAGCGAAAAGGATGACATATCTTAAAGGATTTACAGAAGGAGTGATGGTTGTAGGGGAGTACAATGGCAGAAAGGTTGAAGAAGCAAAGCCACTGATTAAGAACAAGCTTTTGGAAGAAGGCTTGGCTGTTTTGTATAGTGAGCCTGAGAAAAAAGTTATGTCAAGATCTGGTGATGAGTGTGTTGTTGCTCTCACAGATCAATGGTACATAACTTATGGTGAGGTTGAATGGAAGCAGAAGGCGGTCAAATGTTTGAAGAACATGAATACATTTTCAGCTGAAACTCGTAATGGGTTCGAGCATACATTGGGCTGGCTGAACAAGTGGGCTTGTTCACGTTCTTTTGGCCTAGGTACTCGCATTCCATTTGATGAACAGTTCCTTGTAGAATCTCTTTCTGATTCAACCCTATACATGGCGTATTACACGATTGCGCATCTTCTACAAAATGGTGACATGTATGGAAAAGAAAGATCTTCTATTAGGCCAGAGCAAATGACGGATGAGGTATGGGATTATGTTTTCTGTGATGGTCCGGCACCCAAAAGCGACATCCCTCCTGCCCTGTTGAGCAAAATGAAGCAAGAATATGAGTACTGGTATCCCTTGGATATTCGGGTATCTGGTAAGGAGCTTATCCAGAACCATCTGACATTCAGCATTTACACTCATACAGCACTCCTTCCAGAGCATCATTGGCCTCGTGGCTTCCGCTGCAATGGACATCTTATGCTTAACTCTGAGAAAATGTCCAAGTCCACAGGGAATTTCCAAACTCTTGGGCAGGCCATTAAAGAGTACTCTTCAGACGCCACCAGGTTTGCCCTTGCTGATGCGGGTGATGGTATGGATGATGCAAATTTTGTCACTGAAACTGCAAAATCTGCCATCATGAGGCTTACAAAAGAAATTGCATGGATGGAAGAGGTTATAGCTGCTCAATCTTCTCTGAGATCTGGTCCTCCCTCTACTTATGCTGACCATGTGTTTGCCAATGAGATCAACATTGCTGTGAATGAAACCAAGAAGAGCTACAATTCCTTTATGTTCAGAGATGCCTTGAAGTCTGGGTTCTATGACCTACAATTGGCTAGAGATGAGTACAGGCTCTCTTGTGGAGCGGCGGGCATGAATCGTGATTTATTGGTGTGGTTCATGGATGTTCAGACGAGGCTCATCACCCCGATTTGTCCACACTATGCTGAACATGTGTGGCAGAATATCCTAAGGAAGGAAGGTTTTGCAATAAAGGCTGGATGGCCTATCGCAGGCACTCCCGATCCTACTCTTAGAATAGCAAGCAAGTATTTACAGGATTCAATTGTTTTGATGAGGAAGCTGCACCAGAAGCAAGGATCTGGTTCCAAGAAACCCAAGAAGGGCGCGGCACCACCTCCGGCCGCAGAGAACAAGCTCACTGTCGGTCTCATCTATGTCAACGAGCACTATGACGGATGGAAAGAGCAATGCTTGAGGGTGCTTCAATCAAGTTATGATAGCCAAGCACGTTTGTTTGCCCCGGATGAGGATATTAGTGAGGCGCTGAAGAATTGCTTCATTGAACATGAAGCAAACTTCACACAAGTCCAGAAGCTCTGCATGCCTTTCATCAGGTTCAAGAAAGATGAAGCAAGGACCATCGGTCCGCAGGCTTTGAATTTGACGCTCCCCTTTGGTGAAATGAACGTGCTTGAGGAGAACCTGGAGCTGATCAAAAGGCAGCTGGGCCTTGAGCATGCAGAGGTGCTGTCGGCATCTGATGGAGCTGCTCGTGCCAGAGCTGGACTGCATGTTTCTGTGCTGAACAACAACCCGCGCTCCCCTGGGGAGCCAGTTGCAATATTCATGAGCAAGCAGGAGTTCGAAGCCCAAAACTAAGCTCGGCTTCATCGATGTAAGTCATAGTATTAGCTTGCCTTACATGTTTGCAGCTTGGCCGTTTCATGTTAGTCATGAGTGTAATTATTATGAGAATAAATTTAGGTTGTATTGCACTGTTGTGGCCTGAAACTGGTTCCTCCTTGTGATGGTTTGCTCTACTGTTAAGGCTCAATTTGCTTCTAGATTGATGTGTTTACTCAGATTACATGCACCCATGTGTACACAAGTTCTGCTATGCTTTTTGGCTGCACTGAAACCAAGTTCTAGAATGTTCAGAAAAAAAACAAGTTCTGCACCGAAATCTCTGTTCATTTACCATGCCTTGTATGTGATATGTATGGGGCTTCTTACCTGTCGTGGCAATCCTGTGTGTTATATGTAGCTTGGGAAATCATGTATACAAATGAGTGATTTGTGTCTAGAATCTCATGCACCGTTGTCAGCCTTATTAAAGATAGAAACTCTGCCACTTGATGCTACCGCTGCAACAGAAATGTTGTCAGGCTTACTCAAGATGGCCATTAGATCACTCCATGCCGGTAGTGTTGTAACAGAACATGGGTCAGTAGCATTACTGTAGTTGTGCCTTACGTCGCAGGGTAATTGGCTCGTAGTACTGCTACCTTCAAAGAATCGAAGAGAGGTAAATATCACTTTTGACATTGTGTGTTTGTTATGCGATTTACGGATTTATCTGTTGCAGCACTCCTATGTGCTATATGCTGCTTGAGGTCATATACGAAATGTGCTGAGGTTCTTCTTCCTTTGGATGAATATAGGTGAGGAAAGGACAATTGGCGTGCTTGACTGTGTGAGGATCCAAGAAGGTTAAGGATTCAGAAATGTTAGGCATACTGTTTGATGTGGCTGTTCATTCATGGGAGTGACTTCGAATCACTGGGAAAATGTATCATACTTGCACACGCTGGCATGTCACGCCCACGATCAGTCCCGCCTGCAGCCTGACATGACATGTTAATTTGGCAGGTTTCCTGTGTTTAGACTTGAACATACTGTTTAACCTCGTGTGAATATTACAAAGGAATAGGTTGATGTGTGAGAAGGATTCCTGAGCTCCATGCTCTTGTACAAGCTGATCCTGTCTACTACGTAGCTTTTAAGCTTGCCTGTCTATACATCTTTTTCTGAACAAGGCGTATACATTTTACAACTTCTGTATGGCTGTGTGCTTTTGAAGGCAGTACAGAAGCCCTGGAGTTTTTACTAGGAGGATGGATTCGAAGCCCTGGAGCGCGCTTGTCGGGAATCGGTGCTTGAAACTTTTTTTTAAAAAAACGGAGGCAAAAGATTTGCCTCATCGATTAATTAAGAAGAAGAGAATTGCCCAGTTAATTAATGGAAAACCGGGCGAAAACCGATACATATAGACCACATACGGACTACTCGCTAAGAAAGAAACCCCCTAACCCCACGGTCAACCCGGCAAACATACGTAACGTGCAACAACCACAATCCCTCACACTTCTACGTCGTAAAAAAACACCCAACAAAACCAAGGTTGAAGATAACGAACAACACCAAATCCACGGAGACGAGCCAATCCAAGATGGTGATCGAAGAGACTGAGAATCATCCATTAAGCAGCCACGAACACCTTATCAAGAGCGTCACTCTTCTTGCCTATGCCCCTAAGAGCCTTCTTCACCTTCTTGATTTTGCGCGTAGAAGATTCCTCCACTAGAAGGCAAGCAATCGTCTTGCCAGACCCAGGGCTAGCTGCCTCCAAGGAGGCAAGCAAGCCGCCAAGCTTCTTCTTGAATACCGCCTCGTCAATACGTGCCAGCATATCTTCACGGTCAAAGACGGGCGGGCGGATGGACTTCGGCGCCTCAGAATGAGGTGCCAAAGCACCTACCGCATCAACCTCGGCACCGACAGACGCGACCTTGTCCCTCGCAGACACCGCCAAAGAACATCATCAGCCACGGGTACCACCGACACGATGGACTCTTGCGCCTCCAGTTGCCCACATGGCAGAGGTGAACCCTGTAGTTGCGCCTCAAAATTAGGTGCCAAAGCACCTACCTCATCAACCTCGTCACCCACAGACATCACATGCACCATCTCCTTCAGAAGCACCATTGAAAGAGGTGAAGTGGGCTCGCCACAACACTCCCGCAGCTCGGGCATAATCTGCAGCACTGGAGTCATAACCTCGTCGATGACTACACTCCCAGAGACAGACAACAACACAGGCCTCGACGATAGACATGAAGTAGCACGAGGGGAGAAATGTCCATAGAGGCTTGCTTCTTCCCCAACTGAAGATCCAGTCTGAAGCTCAGGCAGCGGAGACACAACTGGCACAACCTCAAGTTTGGCAAGGGCGGCCTCCGCCCTCCCTAAAACACTCTCAACTCGCGCAAGGCAGTCAAGAAGCAACTCGGTCTCCTCGGCCAATCCGGGTTGCACAGTCAAGACAGGCTGGAACGGCACATCTGATGTGGTGACTTCACTGGTGGGTGCAGGCGATGGAGTAGGACATTGGCGCGGCGAAGTTTGGTAAACAGGCTTCCTTACACGGCAGAAGCGGGCGATGTGACCGGATCGAAGACAGTCCATGCATCGGATAGGATCCCTGCAAGAATGTGCATGATGACCTCGACAGAGGCACCGAAAACACCTATCTCTCAGCCATGTCGGAGGAGGGCGCCGCATATTGACAGCAGGGCGGTGGAAAACGGCAGAAGTCGGGTGGCACCTTCTTGAGACGAGCTGCCAGCCCTCCAACACATTCCCGCATGGAGCGTGACACTCAGGAATTGTCGGCGTCGCCTCACGGTCGAAACATCCTCGCCAATCTCCCCAGGCCGGACGGACAGGAGGCGCCACCTTTTGTCGGTCCCCGCACACCCTCGCATCAGGCTCCACACACGCCATTGAGGCAGCCCGCGGCGTCTGCGGTGCCAACTCCTCCTCATCGGTGTTGTCGTCTGTGGCATCAGCGGACATTCCAACCCAGAGAAAGCCAGGAGGGGCTACAGGGGCCTCACCCGGCGGTGAAGGCAGCAACGTCCCGGGGTCCAGGTCGGAGCCCGCACTAGCAGTGACGACGGCCTCCAACCCCCCATCCATCTGGATGGAGGCACGCACCTGCCCGCAAGAGGGGCGCAACGGAGTTTCAGTTGCCAGAACAGTCTGAACAGGGCCGACGGAGGCACCGGTGGCCGATGGTGCTGGAGTGGCCGCCGCCATTGCTTGGACCTGCACTTGTTATCAACACTTGAAACATCCTAGTTACTGTCAGGTCAAAATGCTCTTGTTATTCTCAGTGTTTTTTTACCCATTGCAAAGGCAGTGGGGACCATCAGTTGTGTGCTCCATGCATGTGTTTCTTTAGTGCGCTGTACTCCAAATGAGAGACCAAAAGCGGGGGAAGAGGAGAGGAAGAAGAAGCAAATTAAACTATACTGTATGTTACAGAACACTAGTGTAATTGATCATGTAGATCGATCGATCTGTTGGCTCCTGTTGTGACAAACTCGTGGTGGTGCTTGCTCGTTATGGCACCATTTGCCACGCCGAGCACACACAGGAGGACGAACGAAGTGAACTGAACTGAGCAGAGGAACGTCAGCTCAGTCGTCGATCAATCAACGTAACGTCGTGCCAGCTCCTCCGGCCGAGAAGCGCGGACTCGGACGGCCACGGCCCCACGCATGGGGCGAGCCTATTGGGCTGAAGCCCAATCAGTCGCCGTTGTCGGAGACGCCCGCCAGTGCCGCCGGGTCAGGCCATGCCAGCGTACACGGCACTGTGGCTTGTTCGCCTCAGGGTGCAGTAGCGCCGGTGCGCGTGGCGTGCGCCGCGCACATGGGGATGGGGGAGCGAGCGGCGCCGAGGCGAGGACGCGCGCGGGGCTGCCGGGCACATGGTCAACCGGCACATGCCGCCCCCTGTGCGCGCTGCGACTCCGTGCTCCGCACCGCGGCGCGTTCGTTCGTGGTTCACCCTCCTCCTGGGAGGGGGCACGCGGGTGCGGCACCGCCACCCACCACGACGCACCGGCGCCCGGGCCTACGGACGATCTCTTCTCCGGCGATCGATCCCTCCCGCACAGGGGCCTGTCGCTCGGCCAGCCGGGCTGCACCGCACCTGCACATACCCACCGCCCGCCACGCGTTCCACGCCATGTTACGCACAGTCCATGGGTCAAGCACGCACAGTGGCAATACACATATAGAATATCTTTTTTGCCGGGGACCGCAGCCGGGTAAGTAAAATCCCTGACCTGAAGATCAAACAAGCTTTTGGAAGAAGCTTATTAAAAAGGGGTCCCAAGGAATGATGGGAAGTGCGGAAGCAACCGTGGCCGTGGGTAAACGCCCAGGACCAGACCCAAGGCCAAGGCCAAGGGGGCACGCACGACACGATCACTGCACATGGTACGGCGCCATGCCATGCAATGCTACCCGGACCCGGCCGATCTAGAAGGAGTCAGTAGCCTGACATGATCAAAATAAGCAAGCAGTATCATGGTAAACGCAGGCACCAACATGCGCTGCAATTTGCAGGAGGCCAACTGCGAACGCGATCCCGACCGATTAGTTATATGGGAATCCAAGGAAACCCCGGCCCAATTATAGGGTGCCGCCACAAAAATCCAAGGCAACCGAGCAAGCAAGCCTATTTTGCTTCCAGAGAAGAGAAGAGCGTGCTCGTGCAGGGGCGTTCCGAAAGCCAGCCCCGGGCCCGACCAGGAGACCATCGCCTCGCTCTCCTCCATGTGCTCCGATCCCAATGCCATATTGCCATCCATCCACTGATCCACACACTAGCATGGTGTCCAATATGCTTCACCACCTCTTGCTTTTCCGGTTCTGCCTGCATGCATGGGCAGGCAGCCATTTTCACATCACAGCTTGGCTTGCGGCAGGTGGTACAAGCGAGTTCGTTGTCTCCACTCTCCTTTGGCAGCTAAAGCCAAGGCCCAGTGGGCACACTGGACAGCAACGTCAACGTGCGTCTCCTCCAGCATAGCCTGCGTGGGTGAGTTGTAAAAACATGCAAACAGGTGTGGGAGGAGGGCGGTGTGCAGTGTGCTAGCTTTGGCCTTTGGGGATGGATGGATGGATGGGCTAGTTGTGTCACCAGCAAGGCACCAGCCACCACGACGGGTGGTGGTGAAAGGAACAGACCGTTGTACATGTCCCTACCAGCTTCTTCCAGGAAATGGGCCCAAACTGCTAGCTTTAAAAAAAATTGGTTTTGAAGTCATTCAACAAAATTAGATTTCTTCTGGACAAAGAAGGGCAAATGGATATAGTGAGACGATTCGCTGGCCAGGTGCACCTGCACCTAGGCGCGAACAGTAAATTCAAACAAAATAGCAAAAACATTCAAGAAACAACTGAATTTTGTTGGCGTCCAAGATGCTCCAATGCGCTAGGTGCATGCAAAAATTCATGGTAAAATGAGATTCGAGGAGTCTCAGGAAAAAAACTGGTCTCAGAAAAACTTTGAAAAAGAACATTGTTCAGAGTTGATTTTTTTTAGAGTTCCTAAAGTGTCATATCTTCTTCTTCTTTTGCAGGAAAAGTGTCGTATCTTCAATGTCAAAACAATTTAATTTTTATTCTTCATTATTGTTTTTTAGATACTGTTCATCAGGTGAAGATGAGCCTGAGCTCAATCACGAATTACCGAAACGAATATGAATTATTTAGAACAGAGGTGCTACCGATGTACTGCAATTTTGTTTGGTTGCATGAGGCCATCACATCACATCACATTGGGGCACTGGTACGAGCTTGATGCTAATGTGTGCCTTTCCTGTGGCGTGCACATCAAAATGGCGTGCGAGTTTTACACGGATTTACTGCACATCAACCGATCTATGTGATATTGTTTCTTTTTTGTAAAGGAGTGATATTGTTTCTTTTACAAGACCGAATTTGCAAGTTACATAATTGGAGATATCTCTTTTGCTATTTTCGGCATCACACTAATGTGAATATCTTAGAGAATTCACTAAAATTAGAACCATGTATGCCTTGATTTCTTCAAGAATGAACCCTACTGTGCCGTACGTGAAGAACAACACATCGTGTTAACAAAAGCTTTTTGTATAACGATCCAAGAAGGTTCATG
This sequence comes from Triticum dicoccoides, assembly GCF_002162155.2. Classification (NCBI taxonomy): domain Eukaryota; kingdom Viridiplantae; phylum Streptophyta; class Magnoliopsida; order Poales; family Poaceae; genus Triticum; species Triticum dicoccoides. Next base: position 438,488,844 of record NC_041381.1, read on the forward strand.
AATTTTAATTAAAATGGCGCTATTAATTCTTGGTCATCGGGAACTTTCGCAAACCTTAGCCAACAATAATTGCACACTATTTTCCCTTATATTGTGGTACTAATGTGCAACTTGGGTAGAAGGTTTGATGCAATTATTACTTCCAGGTTATATGCGGGATGATATAAGACGGTGATGATCAGGTGTTTAATGAAAAGTTTGGAAATCTAACTAATATTTAAGAAAGTTTCGACTAATTTGTGAATAGATAATCTCAGTTTTGACTTTTTTTTGGAAAATTTCCATAGTACACCGAACTTAACACCAACTCAGATCTAGCATTGGCCTCGTCCAACACGGATTGACAAATAAAAGAGGACATCATACATATTAGCACCAGTCTATTGCCCTAGTCCCCAAGTCCACACCCACTTGAACTTGTACTGTTGAATATCTAGTGTTCACCGAAAAGTTTGGAAATCTAACTAGACATTTAGCAAAGTTTCAATTAAACTTTAATAGATAATCTCAATTTAACCAAAAATCTCTATAGTGCACCTACTTAAGATGACTCGGATCTAGACCTGGTCTTATTCCATACGTCTCCACAAATAAAACATGACATCATACATATAAGCACCGCTTGTATACCGAAAAGTATTAAATGATAATACCCTTCACATGCTCTCATGCTCCCAATTTCATAAACACACATTTAAATGTTTTAAAAATGTGTGGATATTCACAAAACATGTGTCTACAACTATTTAAAAAAAATCAAATACACATAGAGAAACAAAAGAAACAAAAACGTGAATAGTATAAAAATGACACTACTAACATCTGTATTTTTTTACGTGTTTTTTTTCAATTTGCATCTGGAAATTTTAGGGTCTGCAGATGCATGCCTTATAAACATTCATAAAAAAAATCAGATATTTGTGAACCATTTGAATGTGGGTTTTCTTTGTAAAAAAAAATGTGGGTTTTCAAAATTAGGAGCATGGGAGCATGCATGTGAATGGTGGCATCACCTGATATTCTCCCTTGTCCTAGCTCCCAAGCCCACGGGCCACAGCCACTCAAATTTGTACCGTTGAATCTGTGGTGCCAATTTTATGAAATGATGATGTATAGCATGTAGTACCACAAGGCACTGAAAAAACAATGATGAACATGTGCCCTTGGAAACAAAACAGTGGGGACAACACCAGGGGGGCACCAAGCATATATATCGCCCTCCCATGGTTTCTTAATTAGCTTTTTCACCAGTAAACTTTTCTCCCACCTCGCTCTCTCATATAAACCCCCACTGCAGATACGAACAGACACACACCACCACAAGGCCAAGGCGGAGCAGCGAGAGCTCGCTTGCAGCAAGCAAAGCCATACTCCTTCCCTCGTCGTGCACCCACTGCACGCAGCCATGGCGCCTGCTCGGGAGCTCCAAGAAACCTCGTCGTCTTCGTCGTCATCGACGTCGTCGTATACGACCAGTTCCACGTCCATGTCGTGCTCGTCCACCGTCACGGACTCTTCGTCGTGTCCCTCCTCGCCGGCGAGCGCCGCCAATGCCGTGAAGGCGGTGCCGCGCAAGCGGCAGCTGGACGAGGAAGAGGGAGGGCGGGAGGAGACGGAGGAGGGGAAGACGAAGACGACGAAGAAGAGCAAGCGGAGCAGCGACGGGAAGCACCCGGTGTACCGCGGCGTGCGGATGCGGGCGTGGGGCAAGTGGGTGTCGGAGATCCGCGAGCCGCGCAAGAAGTCGCGCATCTGGCTCGGCACCTTCCCCACCGCCGAGATGGCCGCGCGCGCGCACGACGTCGCCGCGCTCGCCATCAAGGGCGCCCGGTCCGCGCACCTCAACTTCCCGGAGCTCGCCGACGTCCTCCCGCGCGCCGCCTCGCCGGCGCCCAAGGACGTGCAGGCCGCGGCCGCATTGGCCGCCGCGTTCACGTCTTCACCGCCGCCCTTGTCCACGGATCAGTCGGAGGAGGAGGAGGGCCTCATCCAAGAGGAGACCGTCAAGAACGACGCCGGCGCAGACGCTACCACGCCGCCGGAGTCTGCCGCCACGGCTACGAGCTGCGGCGCCGCTGAGCAGGCGGAGGAGGAGCTGCAGCTGTTCGACCTGCCGGACCTGCTCCTGGACATCGAGGACGGGTTCGGGTTCTCCACCATGTGGGCTCCGCTCCCCGACGTCGAGGAGGTCAATGCGGACCTCCGGCTCGAGGAGCCACTCCTTTGGGAGTAGCAGATGCTTGCGAAGACTAGATGATCAAATATACTAGGAGTACTTAATCGCTAGTGTAATCTCTTCTTTGCCTTTTTTTCTTTCCTTTTTTTACTACTAGTGTTTTTTTAGTTTGCCTTTTTTTTTACTTTGTTGGTTTATAATAAGCATAAGGGAGTACGTAGTGATATACATATGCAAAAAAAGTTTGCTACTACCACTACATGTTACCTGAGAGAGTTAATTATTACTATTACCACATAGTAATGTGTGAATCCTAGTGGTTTGACCTTGATAGATTTTAGGCGATGTACTGTATTCGTTATGCTTGGAATACTCTTTGTACTGCATTGAGTTTCCCCAGAAAAAAATATATGTACATTTGAGTTCCATGCCATGGAGACTGAGATGAGAAGAAGGAATAGAATGCCAAGAAGCTCGAAGTTAAGAGGTCACTAAAGCTGACTTTGAAAACTTAATCTATTCCACCCCTCACTTGTTTATCATCAAGTGATGTTGCTCAACAAGAGGTGCTTTGCTACTGCCAGCAATTTCATGTTTCTTTATCAGCATCAGATCCTGTCGTAAACATCATGTTGAACTTTATTAGTTTGCTCAGTGAAGTTGGGAGAAGAAGCTCTTTTACTGTTCAACAGCAGAGAAAAAAAGGGTTAAAAATGTCAATTTGTGGATATGAGGTTGTTTGGCTAGTGTTGGTCTCCTCCATGATCAAGCAAGCAGAGGCAGTGCAGTGCAGACAAAAGGCGGCACTCCTCATGTGGCTCCAGTGCAGCATCTCATCATCTTCTTCTTCTTCTTCCTCTGGCTTCCCCTGCTTTTTTTCTTCCTTTTGCCATCTGCTTTGGAAAGCTGCTGCTGATCAAGATGAGGGAATGAGATTCTTCTTCTGCTTCTTTTCCTTGTGGTAGAGAGAGATGAGGGAGGTTATTTTAAGCATGGCCATCATTTCCAGTGAGAAAGCTAATGCTCCCACTTACCAAGCATGTGCCGGACAGAGCCCCTGGCTAGGTGAGCTGACCATGCCTGCATGCTCTGCCCTTTCGCTGGAGTTGAACACTGTTTCTCCAAACAAAGCAAGGGTGTCATCTTCATGGCTAGGCAAGCCACAACGGCCGCCTTAATTGCATCTCATCTCCCTGTTTCTGTCAGCTCAAATCAAAGCTCCAGTGCTAGTTCATCTATCATTCCCTACCACGGTGTCACCCAGGTTGCCACGTGGACGGCCCGGATATGCCCACGAAGGTTACGGCTGGAGCATATTCATTTTTTTTTGCAAGTTTGCTGTATGAAAAATGCATTTTTAGTTGAGATTTTGGTTGCCCATAATTTAGGAAGCATTGGCAAGGAATACTAATTGGACTAGACAAATTAAGAGTCATTGTCATGCCAAAAAAATTAGCAACCTTCCAAACAGATACTATCATTTTGTTTTTGTTTTTGTTGTGAACTGCATAGCAAAAAAGTTGGTAGAATGGATTTTGCTCACCATCAAAACAATACCCTTGTGTAAATAAAATATGACGGGACTATAAACGCTAAATAGAAGATCGCCTCGTGTAATTACAGCCCTGCCTGGGCGATCGGACGGCGGGCGGCGAAGTAGGTGGACGGCCCTCTTGGGCGGGGTCTCTGGGCCGGCCATGGTGGAGCGTGACTCACCCGCTGGTTGCGGCCACGTCGGCAAGCGGACAATGGCATGACCGCGGCACCGATGGATCGCCCGCCGAGCTGGACTGCACTGCGCTGCGCTCCGGCCGATACACTCATACACGTATGTACTGCGTACGCTGGACACGGATCCGGCCGTTTGTAGGTGAGGCATACGCACGTGGGTGCATGGTAGGGAGGGGCATCTGCCTACGTACTCGTATGTACTGTCGCGCGCGTAGGCGTAGAGACGCTCGCACGTACGCGTATACTACTACAGTCCAGGTGAAGCGGAGGGCGACGCGTCGTGATGAGCCCCGACTATTCATGAAAAGAGAAGGGAGGAAACAAAAGGGGAGGGGGGAAAGATCAAAAGATTGATGCGCCCCGCTGGATGCAGTTGTCACCCTCGTGTGCCATTAATTTGGCCAGCAACACCCGCCGAGCTAACACCAAGTGAGAGGTCAGAGTCTCGAGGCGAGGGACGCCCCGGGATGACGTCAGCAATGCGACCGTCCCAGCTCGGAGATTCTGGTTTCTGAGCCTGCTTCAGAAGAAGAAGATGCTCTGGCCTGATTAATTACCGGGTTTCACATGAGTTTTGCAGGAAACGGGGTCTAAAGGCCCCAAGATAATCCTTCCTCCCCGATGAAAAAACGGAATCTGACTGACTGATCAGGAGAAGCCGTAACCTGAGCTGATCGATGTGCCTGACAGGTCCCATTCCCTGCCGCTGTCTGTAAGCGCTGAAAACGTTTACTTGCGCACAGCACTCGTTAACCAACGGGATCCATGTATTATTACCGCCATCTTGCCAGGTGACAAATACCCCGGTGACCCGTTGCGGTCGACCTGCACTCCCCCTCTCTCTCTGTTCCGCACTTTTTACGTAAGCTCTGTGGACTGCATGCTGGTTAGTTTGTACTGAGCTGTCAAAATGAACAACCGCGGCGGTAAAACGATCCGGTGGGAATTCTGTGGACTGCATGCTGGTTAGTTTGTACTGAGCTGTCAAAATGAACAACCGCGGCGGTAAAACGATCCTGTGGGACTTACGGAACAGGAACTTGTCCTTTGCTGACTTTCCCTCAACCACGAGGGTAACTAGGGGAGAGTGACACATGCCGTACGTCGTAAGGTATCAGTCGCTGCTTTGCAATCAAGAAGCAGCGTTCGAGTATGATTACGGACGGGCATGTTGCTGATCGTACGATACCAAATCCCTGCATTCCTAACCGTTCCATGTTTACCGCCCTCTGCTCCCGCCACTTCATTAAGGTACGCCTTTTCATTCTCCGAAGAAAGGAGGGAAAACCACGTAGTACTCTAGTACTTCCTCTGTATCACAATACTTGTTGCCAGGGAAATTAATACAAGTTTCCTAACGACAAGTATTTAAGTACAGAGGCAGTGCTAATTAAGCAGTTCCCATCATGTGTGATGGCAATATTATGTCAAAGAGGGGCTTTTCGCAGCGCAAATTAAGGCAAATCTTCAAAAGGCAGAGAGTATAAGGCTAGCCATAGTGGGGGTAACATAAGGCTGGTCACAATGGGCAAGAATATAAGCTAGTAACTTACACACTTCCCTAGACTATGTTACTACCTCCATAGTGGGTAGGAACATCTATGTAGTGTCATGCAACGATGTATTTATTAGGTTATAGACTCATTGTTTTTTGGAGTGTGTGATGTTCCGGTAACTTCGCTAGTTACCACAAGCACCTCTCTCTTCATTAAATATGTGCCACATAAACAAAGTTGTATTGGAGTGTGTGATGTTACTCCTAAGTTCCTCCCCATTGTGACCAGCCTAAGTAGTATCATGCGCTTGGGACTCACAAACATGCTTACGTGGCAGGCAATTAAAGAAGAGAGAGATGGTTATAGTAACATAGGTAGATACCGTAACATAATAAATGTGATGTTACTATGTGTCATGCATGGCAATAAATGAGACCACATGTGATACTAATATATGATACAATGCACTATAGAGGTAGTAACATAGACTAGTAACATATGCATGTTACTAGTCTAGGTTACTCCCCACTATGACCAGCCTAAGGAACTGGACCGAGCAGCACCTTTAAACGCCCTTATGTTTTCTAGAACTGGGATTGGTTAATTTTTAGTCCTTGCTTTTGTACCTGTAAATAATTTACTATTAATGAGAATACATTGTTCTACGGTCTCGGCTTAAAAAAAATTAAGCAGTTCCCAATAGGGTCATGTTAATTAGACTACACATGGTGGAGAGTAACTTAAACTAGTAACACGCGATTACTATCTTTACAATGGAAGTAACATATGTGTGGTGTCATGCAACACTTCATTCAATAGGTTGTATATTCATCTTGTTTTAATATGTGTGATGGTACTTGGTGCCTATAGTGCGAGTACTGTTACTCAAATCATTTTTCTTATTAAATCATTGTCACATAAGCAAATTTGCTGAGTTGAACCCTACGTTACTGTTTACTGTTGAAGTTACTCCACAATGGACAGTCATAGGGCACCACTGCTTACTTTGTCCAAAGCCTGGGCTCAACCAACACCAACTAGCAAGTTATTTGTGGTGCCAAGGATCGGAGTACCAATTGGTCCGCCTGTTCCATTAATATTTGTCTTGCTTGTAGAGCCTGATCAACATGCTGCCCCATCCTTTTTCCCCCACGAGATCAGATTACACGGAAGCTAGCTAGAGACAGCAAGATCTGCACACCCTGAGATGTTGCATGCACACTAGAGTCCCACAAAGCACACTGCTCACGAGTGCAAAGCAAGACCTCCTGGAATCAAAAGCAAATCTTTGAATCGCCAGTGTTTGTTGCAAAATTGTGATCGCGGACCTCATCATGGCCTACTTATTGCCAGTAAGTAGGGCACTGCATTGGGGACTTCTTCTGACCTCCTTTCGCTCACGCTGCCTCCAGGGGGGCGGCTCGGGCGAACCCTAGCCGCCGCCGCCCCCGACCCCCATCCACTTGCTTCCCCCGCCGCCGCCGGAGGAAGCCGGCGAGCGAAGCTCGTCCGGCGGACGGCGGTGGCGGGCTCGCCTCCTTTTCTCCTCGAGGGGGCCTCTGGCTGGCGCGCAGCGGTGCCCCTGGGCGCCATGCGGGGCGGCGGAGTCTGGATGCTGGGGCAGCGGCCCCAGGGGTTCTTGGCGGGGCTGGGCAACCACGGCTGCGTGGGCAGCGTGGGTGGCAGGCCGTGGCTTCCGGTGGCGGCGGATCTGGGGTCCCTGTCCAGATCCGTTTTGCAGGGGTGATTTGGCGCCTCCTACTCCCCGGGGCGGCGGCCCCGGCCGATGGGCGCGGTGCAGCCGGCGGGCTGTGCCGGCGGGCTCTGGTGGGCAGCCTCCCACGGCCGCGCGGGCGGCGTGGGGGCTGCGGACGCTGGCGCAGTGGCGGCTCCTCGCAATCCGTCATGGCTCCATGTAGAAGATCCGCCCCTGCTTCGATCTGTCCCGATCCGTGCTGGTGCCGGTCCTTGGCGGCGGCTTCGGCGTCCCCTATGGCCGACCTGGCGGATCTGGCGTGCGGGTGAGGTTCCGGGGGAAACCCCTAGCTGGCGCGGCAGCCTCCCCAAAGTTGACGCCTTTGGCGCCGATTCCCTTCCTGAAGGCTTCGGGGTGGATCCTCTCCCTTCCGCCTCCTCCTCGAGCTATGGAGAAAGCTTTTGTTCCCCTGGTCTGGGCGTCGACGGCACCCTGGTGTCGTGCTCCTTCTTGAAGGCGGCGGCTGGGAACAGCTCTTGGTGGCGGGGCTACTGGTGGCGTGGTGGCGGTGCGCTTCGGCCTTCTACTTGGTGCTGCGCCTTGCTTCGCGGGACCAGCGGACGGTTTCTTAGGTGGAGCGGTGCTTCATCCATACATTGATGGCGACGGATCTTGACGGCGTGGCGCAATGCAGATTCGGAGTTCGATGTGGGAGGATGGACTCGCGCAGGAGGACGACGCTGTCTGGCGTCGTGGTGGCGTCGATGGCAGTGAGGTCTGGCACGGTTCATGCAACAGTTCAGCTCTGAAGATGGATTGATGGTACGTGGCTGCGGCGGCCTCATACCCGGCAGGGGGCCTGGTTGACGAGCACGCCGGACTGGTGGGTACCCATACCCGGAAGGAGTCCTGGTTGGGACCTCAGGTCTAAGATGTTAGGTTTGGCGGCGAGGTCTGTTTGGTATTAGGCCCAGACCATCAGCGCCCCTTCATCAGTTAGATAGGAGTAGCGACAGAGGTTGCGAAGATGGTGGCTTTGGTCTTACTGTTGTACGACTTTGTAAGGTCTTGTGTTAATAATCAATAAAGTGGCCGTATGCATCGTCCAGATGCAGAGGCCGGGGTATTCCCCCTTTTCGAAAAATAAATAAATATGTGCAAATATGATTTTGTTAGGCAAAGCTATTACACTGATTGAAGCATGATCGTGAACAAACAAGAATATCCCGTAGTACGTGCTGGCTACCCCCGGCTTGTGAGTTGTGGCGACAATTGATATGCTTGTTGAGTTCTTTTCGACTAAGAAAATATATTAATATCAAGAAGATGTCAATTACACTCGTAAAAGAAAAGATATCAATTACACCAGGATTCTGCACCAATACGACCTCAAGAGCTAATCAAGATATCGAGGACGCAGACATCCAAATTATTACGAAATAAGAAGAAAAGGTGACCAATGGAACAACTCCAAAAAAATAAGAAGAACAACAACCATTAATGACGACAATCCTATGATATGTGCTCCAACAATGACGCCCATACGAAGAGAACGACCCAGGGGCGCCATTGTAACTGGACCTAACCACAAGGTTATGTCGTGGGTTTTCACCTAGTATCATTACAATTGAGATACTTGTTAATTAGTACTACCAGCACTGAGTTTTTCAAGACCACGCAAGAGAATTGCGTGCCTTTTGTATTAGAGGAGGAAAAGAGGTCAGTGTTCATGTACAAGCTAGCAGAGCACACAACGCTCGTCTAGCGCCGCGCAAGGGCAATGTACTACCAGCACTGGTCACCTAGCTAGACATGAACTGTTGTACTAGTAGTAGCTAGCTTGACCAAACGCCATCAATGTAAGGTGGTTCAGAAACGTATGGATCCCAATCTAATGATGCACAAATGTTCCTACATATGCATACATACATGTCAATTGGCCCAAGACGTTAGGCTGTGTTGGAGGGAAAAAAAGAGGAAGAAGAAGAAGCGGGTTCCCAACTCAAAGTTGTTAACAATGACTAGGCAACAACAAAAGGGTGCATTTTATTTTCCTTTTGGTAATTGACTCTAGCCTAGCTCAGTTGCTTTCAGGGCGAAAGAGAAAAGGCCGTAGAGCTAGCACAGTGTTGTGGCTACAAGCAAGGAATAAAGCAACAACAACAAAGGCCCCAACTACTAGTACTACACATTTCCTCCTTGTGTGTCTTGTGTCTCTTGCTTCTCTGCTGCGAGGTGGAGGAGATCAGGCCTCTGATGCAGCCTTAACAGTTGTTTACTGTTGGAAAAGGAAGCTCATCATATGGATGCAGCAGATGCTGACCGTTGAGCTTTTGTACTTGCCATCATTTGATGCTTCACAAGATTAGTCATGCATGTGATACCTTTGTTGGAGAACTACAACCTTCTCTCTTAAGAGCATCTACAGGCGGGCGCCTCAAACCGGCCTCAAACGTCCGAACGGCCCGCCCAGTCATTAATCGATCATATGAAAATCTGACCCAACCGAGCGCCTTAAACAGGCCACAAACGCCCGGACTGACCGACACCCCTCATACCCAGCCCAAATATGAGGCGGATATGAGGCGGGACGAGCACGTCCGCCACGTCAGCCCGGCCAACTCCGACCCCACAAATATCCCCATCCAAAAAACCCTAGACACCGGTCAATCCGAACTCCACTTCACTTCCCTCTCCGTCCACTCCACTTTCGATCCCCTCCCCTCCTATCCGATGGCCGGCGACGGAAGCAATGGTGGCTCCGGTTCAGAATCCGACGGCTCGAACACCAACGTGGAGGATGTGGCCCTCCTCATCCCATTGAGGATGTCACTGCTCGAGCAAGGCGGCCCTGGCAGCGGCGGATCTTCTTCCTCAGCGCCCGTTGCCCGTCGACACAGCGTCGACGACGTCGCCGGCCATTCCCGCCCGACGCAGCTCCGGCAGCTTCGCTCCGCCAGGCACATCGCCCACCTCCACCACCCTCTTGTCCGGAAGTGGTACCCGGGCACCGCTGGGTCCTCGTTCCCGCGCTGAGGCCGGCACACACGAGGACGCCTGAGTCCGAGGCACGTGCAGCCTGGCGCGAGTGGCAGCGGACGAAGGAGAGGGGGGGGGGTCATGTCCGCGCACCGGTCGATCGCGAGGCCGTGCTCCTCGCGTTGGTCCTCCGCCGCTCTCTCACGACGGCGGAGATGGATGCGTGGCGCCTCCGGCGCAAGAATGCCAAGGCGCTCTGACTCGCCTGAGCGCGAGGCAAACAAGGAGGCGGCGGCGAAGGCGAAGGTGGCCCGCCATGCGAAGGAGCAGGCTGTCGGGCATGAGGTGCAACTATGACTCCTACCAGACGGACGACTCCAGTTGGAGTTGCAGCTCCGACGACGATGCACCTCCGCACGCCGACACCTACATGGAGGAGGGGCACAACCATGCTGACGGGCGGAAGGGGAAGGGGCCAACGAGGAAATGGTTATTTCCTCCGCCCTTCCCTTTTCTATTTATATTTTAACTATGTTTTAAGTTGTTTGTAGTATGGATTTACCGATGAACTATGCTCCTTTTGTCCAGCGATGCAATGTTGATCAGATGAATTGGGATATGTTTTATGTAGCGTTCCATGGATTGTATGATTTTGAGGGTTCAGATATGAGGGGCGCGGGTGTGGAAGCCAACAAATAAGGCATGCTCGATCAGTGTGCGTGGACGCGCCCGGGCGTGGACGTTTGAGGGTCTGGATTTGCAACCCGCGGTTGTAAATGCTCTAATTTCCTCTGGTTTCGACTTAAAAAAATGTTGGCTAGCCACAATTGATGATACTCATATTCTCATTCTTGGCGAGAAAATTAGTACCATGGTATTTTGTGGTACTACTAATTTACACCTGTTGCTGCTGAGCTATTTCCCCTTTACCGTGAAAGTATCCTGGAGAGAGGGAAAAAAAATGCTCGCTCTTTTTTTTTGAAGCCGAAACGGTAGAACAAGTAATTTTTCATTAATCAACTCATATAAGAAGAGGTACAAGAAGCCCATGCAAAATCAAAGTAAATCTGGTGAAGTATATTTTAATTCATTATGAGTTAAATAGGGCCATTTGGCATGTGAGCCTGACACTTTAGTCTTGCAATGCCCATTGGTCGATCAAAGAGTGTGCAATACTCCATCACAAACTCATGTCTGCCCCGCATGTTAGTATATGTTTGCAAGAATATTCTTAGCTTGCATAGAGATTTTCCACTTTTGACTTGGCCATCAGTGATGACGCTGTCCATATGCATGCCGCTGCCACTGTTGTCAGCTTAGCTTTGCTACCGCCACTCGTGTCAGATCTGAAAATGTTGAGAGAAGAGGGAGCTGTTGATCCACATCGATCAGTGCTAGTATACAGTAGTATTACAAAAGATATTAAGGCAGAGTCATGATGCATCACTTCGAATTAATTGAGCATTGAACACATCATAAATTTAAACCGGCAAGACCGGAACATGCATGGTCGCTTGATAAATCATATCCCATGAGTTGGTCCATGCCGAGACTATAGCCAGGATCGGATAAATTAAACATGAACAATTAGGAGTAGTAGCTACTGTTGTTTTGTTTGTAGACTTAGATCGGTCAAGCGTTCTAGTGACTTTCTTATCACCGTTATTTATCATGCAACGATACCATCATGACATTTTAAAGAAATATTAGTAGGGTTTTCTTTTTTAACACAATGCAGATGCAAGCGCTCATATAAGCGCGCATACACTCACCCCTATGAACGCGCACCTGCCCCTATAAGCACCCATATCATCTTGATTGTCTCAAAAAAAAAACCATATCATCTATTTTACAAAGTACCATCAGTTTAGGTGAACAGTAGCTAGTGTGCTTTTATTGTTAGATTCCGATCGATCAAGCGCTATAGTAGTCTATGATGAAAACAAATAAATGTCTCATCACCATTATTTATCATGCAACAATATCATCTATTT